>NW_007578810.1:93439-94471 GCF_000690725.1 Stegastes partitus | reverse complement strand
CTGCATTTTGACAAATAAGAATTTGTTTATTTATAATGTGTGACCGTAGATTACACTATTTTTACTTCATTTAAATCATGTGGACATAATATTTTTCAGGTGTTTGCTGTTATTTTTACAGGTTTTTACTATATTAATAATTTTTCTTGCACCATATTTTCCCCTTTTTGCTCCACAGTGCAGCAGGTCTTTATCGTTTAGGGAGAATTTGGTTAGTTGAAGCAGATCAACTAGAAGGTTTCATGATAGAATACGTGAAAAGTGAAACCGCTGTTAAATCCACATACTGAATGAATAACATTAGCACTCTGTAGATCCTTTCCTCTTCTGTTTTTGATGCTAATATCAGTTGTTTCTGCATAAATCAGGGCAGCAGGTTTGATGTCACGTTGGATCCTCTTGGTTTATTTGGACAAAGTGAAGATGATCAGCAGCAGAACTAAAACCACCAGGCTTCAGGTGGAGACGCTACGATCCAAGTTTTAGCTTCATTTAAAAAAGAAAACGAGCCGTGACGTTTGAGGAGACGGTGAAGATCGGCTCTGAACCTGGACCTGAAGCTGTAAACACCCCGGGCCTCCCTGCAGGCCTCCGAGCTCAACATCATTCTTCACCACATTTCAAACATCTCCGCCGCTTTGAGGTGCGTTTGATTTACAGACCAGAACACAGGAGATGTTTGTTTAAACGTTCGGTCCTGCAGCTCTTTATTCTCAGCTCGAGTCCGACGACGTCTGAAGCTGACTGAAGGTCTCCATCTGCTGGACGACGGCGCTCTGGTGCCAAGAAAACAGTGAAAAGTCTCAAGATAACAGCAAAGGTCTGTAAAATAATCACGTTTGTAGCTGATTTGAATAATTTTATGCTCTTGTGTGGTGAAAGAACAAATTATTAATTCTTTAAAAAATATATTAATCGTGTAAATCATTTTTTTTTTAAAGGGTTTTTAATCGTTATTATCTGTAAATCTGTAAAATAACAGTTTGACAAATGTGTTTACGATTTTCAAATCTTTGCATTATTTTTCTTTCA
>NW_007578810.1:88371-92470 GCF_000690725.1 Stegastes partitus | reverse complement strand
ATGACCCTCAGCATAGCGCCAGATTAGCTACAGAGAGGCTTCAGGACAACAGAGTCAGTGTTGTGGAGTGGCCATCACAAAGCCCTGACCTCCATCCTGGAGAACATCAGTGGAGAGAGGGGGACCAACAAACCTGACTCAGTTCTGTCAGGAGGAACGGGCCAGAACTCATCAAACTGTTGTGAGAAACTTGTGGAAGGAAACCCAGAACATTTGAGCCAAGTCATAGAGTTTAAAGGCAACGCTAGCAGATACTGAGGAGATGGATGGAAACGTCTGGTTCCAACTGTACGTATACGGTCAGAACTTGTAACAGGACAAATTGTGCTTTTTCAAAATTCTGGCTGTATCGACAGATGTTCTTTATAGTTTAGTTTAGTTTTTTTTAATGCCAACAGCTAAATTAATACATTTTTTCTGTGATTTCACTAATTATTATTATTATCTGTCTGTATCCTGCCTGTAGTTTAGCTCACTGTCTCCCCCTGCTGGCTGGTTGCTGCCTGTTGACTTTCTTTAAACTACAGAAAAGAGTTATTTTTCTCTTTAAGACTTTCACCATAAACAGACACATAAACCAGGACTCTGTTCTGCCACAAACAGCCACATTCTCTACTTTTTATCTTCTAGTTTTTCTTGTCTTTACTTGCTGTAAATGTTAATACACGAGACACAACTCTAAAAGCGACTCTTTGTTTTGTTAGTCACTGTTTAAAGGTCCCCGTCTCCTGATTCCTTTTTTTATCTGCCCTTCACTTCTACACGCCTTTATTTGGTTTCTTTCGCCCTCCTCTTTCTCTTTCTCTGCCACCTTCTCGTTTAATTCTGTGCAAACAACTCGACAAACAAACTGAACCAACACCAGAGTTGAGCTGCGGCGATAAATCCGAAGGCAAACAAGCAGGTTTGATTTGCTCGGAGCTCTGACAACATCTGAAATGAAGAAATGCAGCTCTGAAAGGTCAAACTGTTGATTGAAGAAAGGAAAGTGACTCCATAAAAGGAGGAGGAGGAGGAAGAGGAGGAGGAAGAGGGGGAGGAGGAGGAGGAGGGTCCAGCTGTGACCTGACGTGACTCTTCATCCTCAAGGCTCCTGCTGACCTCAGAAATATTCACCCCGAACAAACACCAACTGCAGCAACATGTCTGGGAACAGCTGCAGGCGGCGCTGCTGTCAGGACACATCTGCTGCACATCTGCTGCACATCTGCAACACTTCAGCGTCTGCAGAGGAAACTCAGATGTAACGTTTTGAGGACAACCAACTGAGGTGGAGTTTCTGGGGTGTTCACATTATTTTGTCCATCCCGCTGTGGGTTTCCTGTTGTGCTGTCTGTAATCCAGTCCAGATGGGGCGTGGTCCGCAATCAGACACATTCCTGCAGATCAGACAAGTTCCCCGGAGCGACGCGCGGACGAAGAGCGGAGCCCTTCAAAATAAAAGCTCTGAGCTCAACAGGTTTTATTTGCAGTGAAATGCAAAGTCACTGATCTCAAGGCGACAACAATAAGACATCGATCTGTTTTAGGAAACTATGAAAAATTAGAAAACATAACAATGTTATACATAATAATGCTTCATTCCAATTAAAGCCGTCTGTGATGAATTACTGTAAATATTTAAGTTCTAACATCAGGGTTCTGTTCTTACAATTTAAGGATGAATAATGTGGCTGCTTCTCTTTAGGAGCCAAAAACAAGAATTTAAAGCCTTCTGTTGTAAACACAGACCGTCCAGATTGAGCAAGAAACAGTTCACAAAGCACAGTTTAGACAAGAGACTTGGTTTAAGCAGTGAAGAATATAAAACTGACTTCACACTGATGCCCTGCACTTAAAAAAAAGAAAGAAAAGAAGTGTAATTGTCTAATTAAACTGTGTTCAACCAACCAGCTCTACTGGATCAGCAGAATAAGCTTATTTCCTTGACAATCAAAAGTATTTTTCATACGTAAGTTTTAAGTTCTTACTCCAAAAAAAAAAGTTTTTCCAGCTCGTTTTTTTCACGTTATTTAAAAATAAATGTTTGTGTTATATACTTAATCATGAACACATTTATTTAAATTGACAAATAGTAATCTAAGTTTCTCCAAATAGATTTTATTCAGCAGTTTTTATCTTTATCTTTTTTTCATTTATTCATTTTGAAACGAAATTGTTCGCAAATTACTTTTTTTTAAAACTTTGAACTGCAATTGTGCATTTCAGCACATGATATTTAAATCCTGAAAGCAAAACATTTTATTAAATCCATATAGAACATAAATAAACATGAATTTGCCTCTCAAGCTGAGCAGATTTTTAAAAAATAAAACTTGATCAAAACCTAAAATAGTTAAACCAGTGAGTCACTACAGAAAAAAACACTTCCATTATAATGTTTATTAAAGGCAATTTTACTGTTTTATACATGTTTTTTTAAAATTGTTTGTTGGTTTAATCCGTTCGCTGGGCCTGATTTCAGTACATTTGTCCGGTTTTGGGAGCTGTACGTTTTACTGTGAAGGTCTGACCGGAAGTCGCCGCCCTCGCTGCCGCCGCCTTGACTCGTACAGACAGCGCTGCAGCAGACGGAGCGACTTTTGTTGAGACTCGGGATCAATACGGATCATAGCAGCGTGTGATCGACCTGCAGCGGGATGAGCAGCGCAGGTAGGCCCCTAAACTCACCATCACACACCGCAGCACGGCGAGCAGGAGCCTGAAGGCAGCACCGGCCTCCTGCAGCTGCTGCAGGCTGAGCTGCTCCACATTACATGCCCCGGAGGCAAATATCTCAATGCACAGACCAGCACCACCTAAAAGTCAGGGTTCAGGGTCCAGCTTTAACTTTGTGCAGCTTCTGACTTCAACAGAACAGATTAAAAAAAAACAGCTCGTGTCCAACAGAGAGTCCGTTTTCCTGCAGAACTTATCTTTTTTTTTTTTTTTTTTTTAAACTGGCACTTAATGTGACCAATTACCAGGATGATGAAATCAGAGTCAGGAGGCTGAATAACAGGTTAAATATAATTGTTGTTTATCTGCAGACAAACAGCTGAGAGTTGATAAAGGAAACGTGAGCTGAGCTGGAGCTGCAGGGGCGTCCCCACAAGGTTTCACAAGGGGGGCACCGAAACCCAGAAACAGAACCGAATGTCAGGGATTCTGGTTGTTCAGAGGCGGATTAAAGCTGTACCAGCGTGAGAGCGAACGGATAACACACTCTGGCTTCTTGTTCTCCAGGTACAGCTGCTGATTATCTCAGATTTTTACACTATTTTTCATTCAGGAGGCTTTGAGGGGACAGTTCACCTGTGATGTGTTCGAGTACACCTGGGTTAATCAGGTCTTGTTTGTAACTCATGACAGTGAAAGAAAAAAAAAAAGCCCAGTATGGATTCACTGACATGCAGGAAATGTCATATTTTCCCCCGTGGTCACGTCCGCCGAACCTCCACTGTTGATCGAGCGTCGAAAAACGTCTGTAAATGCTTCAATTTATGGGTCTTTCAGGTGTTTTGTGTTTAAAAGATAAGCCGAGCTTGTTTTTCCGTGACTGCGGGGTTTATTAGAACTTCAGCTCTGCTAATGTGCTTATCTTCCTGCTTTCAGTGTCAATTAGCTGCGACCTGTGACACGCAGCCAATCAGAGAGCTGCGTGGGCGGGGCTTGTTCTGGAACCAGGAAGTGACGACAGATGCATGATTAGAGGAAAA
This sequence comes from Stegastes partitus, assembly GCF_000690725.1. Taxonomy (NCBI): domain Eukaryota; kingdom Metazoa; phylum Chordata; class Actinopteri; family Pomacentridae; genus Stegastes; species Stegastes partitus. The sequence goes on along the minus strand of NW_007578810.1, from coordinate 88,772 downwards.
CTGGCCTCGATAATCAGTAATAAAACCCAGTCCGGGGCTGCAGATATCCGTACTTTCTGTGTGCAAAAGCTCAATTAATTCAGAAAAGAGACGTAAAAATGTGATTCTCCTCGTTGGAAAGCCGTAGACGTTGATGCTGATTTGATGAAGCCGACATTCTTTGGTGCTGAGAGTATGAGCGACTCCTGATGTTCAGCACAAACTGGAGCCAACATCGACCCGAGTCGCCTCCCAGCAGACAGCGGAGCCATTAATCGATTCGTTCCAAACTGTTGAATTAATCCGTTTGAGCCATTTTTTAATTAGAAAAGCGTGACGTCTGTGAGTCCAGCTCCTTAGACGTGAACATGATCTGGTTTCTTTGCTCTTCTGTGACAGCAAACTGAATATTTTTGGATAAA
>NW_007578810.1:66132-86720 GCF_000690725.1 Stegastes partitus | reverse complement strand
AGCATCAAGTCCTGCAGTGTGAACGTAGCCAATCTGTGGGATTGTTCAGTCAGATAATACGCCGTCATCCTGATTGGTGACATTAAATGTCACGTAGGAGTCAGAATCCAAGGCTGTCGCTATGTTAAGGCTGTTTTTAATGCGTTCTGTTGATTTTTCCTACAAACCTGTCGGATAGCAGGTTTAGGATTGTTAAGGGTCGGATTATCAAGTCACGACTGTAATTAAATATCTATAAATACTACGTGGAACTCATGTGGAACATATTTTTGCTAACAGCTGTCCTCCAGGCTGACTCGCGGTTATAAAATTTTTTGCAAAAATAAATAACCAAAGAAATTAAACTTTAATTTTTATGTCTGTCATTGAGACTGGATCAAACTACACAGAAGACATTTCTGGATTTTGGTCGTTTTGCATCACATTTCAGTTGTTTCACGTCTTTTTGTTTGTTTGTTTGTTTGTTTTGCATCTTGTTTTGATTCTGCACCTCCATGGAAACAGCACGACCACGACTAGAGGGAGAGAGAACTCAGACAGATCGTCTCTGCAGAAGGACACAGTTATAAAGAAGTAGAGTTTCTTTGATTGTTTAGTTTGGAACAAACCTGGAGCAACACGAGCAGCATTTGTCCACAGCTGTTCCCGACATCAGACAGCAGCTCTACATGCTGTGGATATTTCAGCATTTGCAGTTTGAATTAGTTTCTATACTCGTCTCCTCTGTGCTCTGTGGAAACGCCGCCTTCACATCAGCTGAAAATTCTCTGAATTTTTTTGCCATGTGACTGCTGGTCAGAGGCGAGTCGGTCACGGCTTCACAGTTGCACCAAAAAGTCCAGAATTTTTTTGTCTTTTTACAGACTAACGGTTTTATTTTTGGCAAATTTGTGAACGAGACGTCGAATGAAACGCGACAGACGAGCAGTTCAAGGACAAGTCGGAAAGTTTAAATCTTTCTGTTTTTACAGGTTCTGTCTCTGATGAATGACATAATTTCAGTGATTTGATAAACCTACCAGGCCTCTAAAAGCTGCCGATCAGAGGGTTAACACCGTAAATAAGGAATAAAACTAAAAAAAGGATTTACAAATGCTCCACATGAAGTCTTTTTGCCTCTTTTCAAACCCGGACTGATGCAGTTCTGAGCTTCGAACTCTGAATTTCACCAGAATAAACAAAAGAGTTCTTTTGTGGTGATTCATGAAGTGAAACGAAACAATCGGCGTAACGACAATAAATAAATACGACGCTTTCTCACGAGGAAACTGTAGAGATGCTCCTTTTTTCTTGTATATTTTTGTAGGATCATAAATAAATCCAGCCGGTTAATCTCCATAATTAATAATAATATTCGTAATATGGATTATAGTTGGATTAAGTTTTATTTTATGTCCTTTTTGCAGGGTTTTAATCACTAATTTGTACGTTTTTCAGGTAAAATCACACCTTAAATAACTCTGTGGGGACTTAAACTTGTAAATTTACTAATAATAGTCTTTTTTTTTTACTGGAAAGCACTTTGAGGCAGCAGCTATTCTCTTCAATGAGGTGCTGTTTTGTCTTTGGAGTCTTTTTTTTATTGATGGATTGATTGCAAAAAACTGCTGCACAAATGAAGTTACTGTTATGATGATGAATTACTCTGATTCTGGAGATAATCTGAGTAGAAACGTGGCTGATGTCGGAGCTACGGTTGGTGTTTTGCGATGAAAATCTCAGACTGAAGCGATGACGGTCGTTTGAGCTGATCAGGTTGATTGAAGCTGATCAGGTTGATTGAACACACTGAAGCCGAGGTGACGTCAGATGAACTCGGAGGGACGACCTGCTACCTGTGTGGGGCTCTCCTGAGCAGAGAGAGTGTTTTCCTGAAAACACAGCAGAGTGGGGGCTCTTTGTTTCTCCCTCCTCCTCCTCTGCCAGCGTTTAAAGTTGACTTACTGGAACAGCTGCGTGGGCGGTGGGAGGATCCAGGGAAATTACAGCAGCCCGCCGCTTCAGCTGCAGCCTCTGATTCGGTGTTTACACGAGTTTTAGGGGGAAAAACGTTGGCGTCGTCGATTGAACGGAGCGAAGGAGCTGCAACGATTTAAAATAAAACCGACGGAAGACCTCGTCAGATGATTCTTCGTCCGCAGTGACTTTATTTAACGGAGTTTCACCTTCAGACTGTGAACAGTTTGAGGCCTTTGAAGTGCACAGAAATTATCTAAATTATACACCTTATAATTGGTTTTCCATCATTTCTGAGCCGCAGCAGATTAAAAACATCAAACTTCCAGGGATGGAAAACACATCGAGTTTCTGTCAGAACCTGCAGCCAGATCAGTTCTACATCCGTCCAGGTGTCACAGTCTGAACACTAAATCTGATTTTTGTTCATTTTTCTCTTTCACCAACTTTAAGCATTAGTATTATGGGATGTATCACAGCTTCAACAGTATGTCTATGAGTCAAGGTCACAGAAACAATCACTGGCTTCCTGGATGTGTTTCTGTTTCCTGATGATTCACCAGAGAAAACCTAAAGAAGTGCATTCTGGGTAAACTTTCAAGGCTCATGTGTTGATGGTGGTTGTTGGTCAGAACAAGTTCTAGACAATGGAAGGATCATTTTTACTCACATTTGATACCAGGATGCTCTAATGGACGTGATTCCTTATTAAATAAATCTGCTGAACAACAAACAGGTTCAGTGTTTAGATTGTGACACCAGGATGGAAGTAAAACTGACGAAGTTATGAGGTTTAAAGTAAAATAAAAAAGTGTGAAATGTGTACTTTAAGGGCCTGTAACTCTGCGGATGTTCATAGTATGAAGGTCAAACTTTGCACAACCTCATTAAATACACTGAAGTTACTGTAGATAAAGAGTCAGCTGGTTCTGAGGAGGTCAGGGCGCTTTTAATTAATAAATGAGCAATGAAACCGCAGCCAAACTAACATCATATGAACATCATTAGACTGGAATTAGTGGAGATTCGGTTAAACAACATTAAAACTTTCATCAAATTTCTGTTAGCTTTTGGGAAATCTTCCACTGAAAGGGTTTATTGAGAGATTTGTCATTTTATGTTAATCGATAATGAAGTAAACTATAAACAAAAGTCATCAGAATATGCCTCTAATAGACTTTTATTTTGATTTTTTTTGCTTTTTTGTTATGAGCTGATATGAAAAGATTAAATGTGTCTCCGTTTTAAACAACCGCCAAAGTTCTTTCCTGATCAGCTGTAAAAACTGTTTGTTTGTTTGTTTGTTTGTTGTTTATCCAGCGATCTACCCCCCTCTCAACGCCCCCGGCGCCCCGGCCAACATGTTCGGCACCGTCCCCGGATACGAGGGCCTGGCGTCCGGAGGAGGTAAACGCACTCTCAGCTCTTCGCGCGATGTTCTTGTTCACGTTGTTTCTGCGTCGCTGCTCACTCTTGTGTCGCTGCAGGAGGCTTCCTGCCGCCGCCGATGCCCGCGGAGCCCGTAGCTCCGCCCCAACCGGGACCCGAACCCGATGACTGGAGGTATGACGTCACCTGAGCCGCTCCTCCACCTGTGGCGACCGACCAATCACGTGTCGCTCTGCGTCCGTGGAGTTCAGAGAAAAGTCGGGATTTTATTTAGACAGATTCATTTTTTGGGATATTTTATTAAGACTTTTCTGAGACTTTTTAAAGATTATATTTCTATTATTCCAGACACATGTTTAAGCGATTTGATAAATCATAGCAAAAATTTTAATTAAGATTTTTTTTTAATTGTTTAATTAATTTTTTTAATGAGATTTTTCTTTATTTCTTATTTTTCCAAACACCTTATTAAGCTTTCACTGACAGAATTTATTTTTTTTTCAGACATTTGAATTAAGATTTAAAGAAATTATATTAATTTGTAATTTATCATTTCACATATATTTAACATTAAATTAGATTAAATTAGATTAAATTAAATTAAATTAAAGTAAAGTAAATTAACAGAAAATCATTTTTTTAACTGTATTTTTTAGTTTTTGATAAATTATTTGAGGGGAAGTTTCATTAAAACTTCTGTGATTTTTTTCTTTGATCATATTTCTGTTTTGCAGAGATTTTTTTTTTTAGATATACTAATAAATTTTTTTTTGATGTTTCAATGATATTTTTCTGAGATATTTCCAAGATTATAATTCTATTTTTCCAGACATTTTTCTGACACTTTAAGACTTTGCAGAGATTTTCTTTAGCAGTTTACAAACACTTTAAGAAGAGCATCAAGTTTATTAATGAGCTTAAACTCAAACTACTGCTATTGTGTGTGTGTTGCAGTATCCCCTCTCTGTCGGAGGACGTGGCCCGTGATGCGTTCAAGAGCTTCGCGTCGTCCCACTGCTGCTACAGTAAAGCTCCGGCCAACGACGGCGTCATCACCAAGATGGAGCCGTTCAACACCTACAGGGTGACTGATGCTCACAAGCTACCATGCTGTTAGCCGCTTAGACGTAGCTGCTGCTGCAGGCCCCGCCCCCTTCAGGAAGGACAATCTGTGATTGACAGATGAACGAGTGTTTCAGAGCAGGACTTTGTGATTTTAAAACCGCTTGATTCTCGTTCTGCTGTCTGACAACAGAAATGGAAAAGTGTATCGACGAGAACAGCTTTATTGTGAGTTTAGCTGATATTCAATGTGAGCACAGAGAGCAGGAGAGAAGCTACCACGTAGAAACAGTTTAGGTTTAAACTGAAGCTCAACAGGCGACATGAAAACACACCAACACAACCCGTCCTTGTTTATTGGTTTAAATTAAAGGTTCCACAGAGCTCTGATCTGTGAGCAGACCATCGACGCTAACGTTAGCCACATATTGTGCTAACTCAAAGGATTTGGCTGTTGTTATAATTTCATTTAGCAGACACTTTAATCCAAAGCGACAGAGCTGCCATGCAAGGGGCCTTGCTCAAGGACACTTTGAACCGCCAACCTTGCGATTAGAGGACAACCCGCTCTACCACCTAAGCCACAGCTGCGCTTGTTGTGGCTAATGCTAATGCCACAATAGCTGCACAACATGCTAACCCAAAGCATTTTGCTATTGTTGTGGCTAAAGCTAATGTTGCCATCAATAACAACAGTAATCATCCACTGGGTGTTCAGTTCATCAGGTGCTGGCAGTGCATGAAGACTCTTGTGTTCACTCTAACAGCAGAACATTTGGTGAGTTTTACTCGTAGCTCAGACATGTTAGAGTTTAGCAGAAGCAGCTGTTGAAAGTAAATAAACCTGATGGACTGTGATGCAGCTGCTCATTCCGATTGGTTGACCTGGAAGCAGTGAGGGGGCGGGGCTATAGAAAGCTGGACCCCTATTGGTTCTTACAGCTGGAATGTACCAGATCGTTAAAGTTCGGAGGCCACCCAGTTGACGTAAGCCTGTCGGAGCTGCAAAATTCCACATAGCTTTTATTTTACACCTGAGTTGTTAACATCAACAAAACACAATAAAAGCAGATTTCCCCCTTGAGGCATCTTTAATTCCACATTCAGAACAAATCACCTGCCTCCAGTGTGGCGTCAAATAAATAGATGAGCATCAACTGTGTAGTTGTTCTGTCACTCTGCCAAACCGCCTGTACGTTACATGACTGGACTCGTGCACAGAGCTCTAATAAATACCACCACAGGCCTGTCAGCGAGATTTATGGTGGAGAAATATCTGTTACTAAACCACAGTACAAGAAAACAGGCAGCGTGGTGCGGGATGGATTCTGTGAAACAAATGATCTGCCCAAAGTTTATTTACAAGCAGAGTGTACGCGTATTTCTACACCTACAGTTTAACTTCTCAGTTTTTTCCTCCTTTCTTGTGCCTGAGAGATTCAACTTTTTTATTTTTTAAGTATTGGGAGCACTTAAAGCAAAATAAAACACTTGGGTCATAAAATAAATGTAGCGTGGCTTAAAAACATCAGACTGGTAGAATAAAGTGGTTTTAATTTAATATCAGGATTTGAAGCTTAGATTTGATTGATTTCCCCAAAGCGTCACATCAAAGGGATTGTCAGAAAGTTGAAAATCTATTTAGTTTTTTCAGTTTTTGGAGTTTCTGGCTGATAAATGGTGGAGTTTTGGAAATTTTGTAAAAAAAAATTTTAAAAATGCCAGCATGTTTTAATTAAAATAGCACATTTCTGTTTTGTCTTTTATGTTTGCAGCATTTTCCTGTAACTTAACAATAACGAAAAATAAAAACTATAGTTGAACAAGAGACCACGTGTTAAAGTGGAAGTTCATTTACTGCTAATATCTACTATCAGCTGTCTGCAATTCAGCTGAAAAGTCGATTAATTTTTGTCACGTGACTGTTGAGCCCGGCCGAGTCACTAAAGGCTTCACGGTTGCGACAAAGAACACAGAATTTTTTGTTTTTTACAGAATCTGTTTAGACCAAATTATTAATTTTTTATATATTTTTTTTAACTGAGACGTGTAGAACAATAAGATTTTAGGCTTAGATTTGGTTAATTCTACTGACACATGATTGCTCCAATAAATCTGTTTATACAGTTCCTGATCAATAAATGACGTAATTTGGCAGTTTGTTAGAAATATATATTTTTTATAACATGCATTTCAAAGCCAGCCAGTGGGTTTGGGGTTTAATAGAATTAATTCCAGACTCAGAGAAGGACAGAAATCCTGCTTTTTGACTCTGATGTTCCCCCTTTGTGTCGCCCAAATGAATCCTCATCGTGTTGATTCTTATATGATTGAAATCATGATGTTAAACTGAAGCGACTTTATTCCTACAAGGCTGCCATGTGACATTACAGCATGAGCGATGGTTTAAATGTCTGAACTGATGTCTGAAACCAAAAAAAAAAATAGTAATAATAATCAACTTTAATCTGGACTTACGTCGTCGTGTTTCACTTGTGACCGACTCAACAAATGCAGTTTTATTGTAATCAGTCCACCTAACAGCTCTTTATCTGTACTTTTAGTTTCTGCTCTGTAGCTAAAGTATATCTTCTCTTCTGCAGTACCGTCTGGAGACGTTCACCGAGGCCAGATCAACTGATTGGGCCCATAAACCCCATGAAGGTTTGTATATTTGTTCAACCTGATTCCGGGTGTTGCGTGTTGTTGTGGTTTTAAGGTTTTTGATTGACAGCTGGCTGCGGTGTGATTGACAGGTGAGCCGGCTGACTTCTACACTCAGACCGCCCCCCGACCCTGGGAGATCCAGGCCACGCCCCCGAAGCTCTTCGTCAATCACACGGAGGAGATCCGCGTGCCCTACACCTCCTCCGTCAAGGTGATTGGTCGACAATCAGACAGCAGCCTTATTTGTTGCCATGGTGACATCAGTTTAGAGTTTGAATGTTTTGGGAGTCCTTGAGAAAGTTCCAGAAGTGTCAAAGGGAGTTCTGGTGGTTGAGTTGGAGGTCCAAAGGGTGCTGGAACAGACTGACATGGTCCTGGAGGCAGATAACATGAGACAAATGGTCCTTGAAGTGTTTCCATAAGGTATTGAAAAGTTCTTGGGAGATAACGGTATTTGAAGGGCCTCAAGATGATTAAAATTGTCATTGGGTTGGTTCCAAAGGGCACTGAAAGCCTCCCACTGGTCCTTGAACTTGTCTCAGAAGTATTACGTGGTCCTTGAAATGTTTACTTTTCTCCATTTAGAGATCTCAGTGGTCCTGGAGGGGTTCCAAAGGTTCTTGAAAGTGTTTTACAGGCTCTGAAAGATGTTTCAATGTTTGTTTGTTTTTAAAGATTCTTGGTCTTCTCAAGGAGGCACCATGAAGATGTTCAAAAGGTTCACTTTGTTCCATGGGTTCATGAGGTGGTTTGCAACGTCCCTAGAGACATTCCAAGGGTCATTGAAGAGGTTTAAGAGTTGAGAGGGTTTAGATGATAGTTGAGGTGGTTAGTTATATATGCCACCAAAAACGTTGAGGAATTCTTGATATTTAATTGGGAACATGGTCCCTGACAAGGTTGTAGGTGTCCTGGAAGATGTCATAGTGGTTCTTTGGGAGGTTCCATGGGTACCTTAGAGGTCTTTGGGGTTCCAGATATCTCAAAGGCGGTCCAGGGTTTCTTGAGTCCTTTAGATTTGTGAGGGACCCTTTGAAGGTTTAAATGATCCTACAGGACATTCCTCGAAGATGTTCCAAATGTCTTTTAAGTTGTCCTAGTAAATTCTGCAGAACTTATTGAAGATGTTCGAGGCCCAAAATGTCCCTGTTTCATGGAGGAAGGTGTCATGATCCTTGTGAATGTTCAGTGAGGCCTTGTAGAGCTTCTAGGGGTCCAGAGGTTCTTGAAAAGGATTCGGAAGTCCATTGCATTTTCTTCTGCGTATCCAGAATCAGATCAGGGGTGGCAGCAGTCTAAACAAGTCATTCCAGACATCCCTCAATATTGCCAACCTCGTTTTTGGAAATCCTGAGATGTTCCCAGGCCAGATGAGATATGTAGTCCCTCCAGATAGTCCTGGATCTGTCTCTGGGTCTCCTCCCAGCTTTTCACCCAGAAGATTCTGTGTCACAAGAATTTTGCACCATTTAGCAAGCTCATGCTGTAGGCCATGATGTCTGTGCCACTAATAGAAATGAGGTATCTTTGCTGTTAAGGTGTTTGTGATAAACTCGGAGCTTCATGCTTGGAAGGATGAGGTGACGCAGTCTTACGGAAGTTTTGAAAGCTCCGCCTATTTTGCTTGATCTTAAGAGTCTATTGAAGAGTTTCCAGATGCTTATAAGGTCGTCGATGGTTCCTGTATCATGTCCCAGCGGTCCTTGAAAACCTTCCTTGAGGTCCCTGGGGATGGTACCTGGGTTGGGGGTTAGTTTCTGCCCCAAGGGAAGGAGTTTGGAAAAGCTTCCAGAAGTCCAAGAGGTTCTTGAAGAGGTCCTGTGTCTCAGGAGCTTGCTGAGGAGGTTCAAGTTGTGTTTTAAGAGGCTCTGAAGGCCCACGAAGGACAAGTTAGTGTTTATGAGGGAGTTTCAACAGCCCACGAGCCTTCATCGGCCCCTGGGGTTAACGTATAATGGCACACAGAATGCAGCACCGGCATGAGGCATCTTCGTTGCTGAGGTTTTTGCAACAACCTGGGAGCTTCCTGCTTGAAAAGACGAGGTAACGTTGTCCAGCTAGAAGTTCACCAGGGTCTGGTCAGGATTTTTGTTAACGTTTCTGAGGTTTAGACTGAGTCGGCCGTGAGCACAGGGCGTGGCATCTGCACTGTTGCCATGGTTACCTGCTGTTTAATTTAGCTCGAGCTCTGCCGGGAGGTTAAAATGTGCTGATTGAGTTTTCATCGCACTGCTCACAGCCAATTAGGGAGCAGGATTCTGGATGTCCAACATACGCTGATGCTATTTTTAACTTTACTGTGTGTGCATGTGTGTGTGTGTGTTTGTGTGTGTGTGTGTGTTTATGTGCATGTGTGTGTGTTTATATGCAGGACTGCCACACCTGCCACGCCACCGGGACGAAGCCGTGTGAGGAGTGCCAGGGAAATGGATACGTAAGCAGACTGTCAATCAGTCACTAATAATAACATCCATCATAGCTGTTGACAGGAAAAGCTTTAAAAAAAAAAAAAAAACTTGATCAAGACGTCCTTAAAGAACTGAATCTGCACTGAGTTGTTAAACACGTGAAATCAGTCAGATTGGATGTGAAGGGTTTAACCTTTGTTTGGATTGTGTGTCTGCAGAAGCCCTGCTGGGTGTGCAACGGCTCCGGGTCGAACAACGACGGGAGCTGCGATCGCTGCAGTGGTTCTGGCAAAGACAGGTAAGAGGCCCGGTTTGACGGGCACTGACGTCTGCTCACATCCTCCTGAGATGTTCCCCTTTTGGAGGTTTTTCTTATTCAAATCGAAAGCTGGAGTGAAACCGAACCTCCTGGTGTGGCCACAGAAACCATGAAACCTGATTCAAAGTCCTGCAGGGCGTTGACAGAAGCTCTCGTCTCAGAACGATTTGTCCTGGTTTTGATTTTATTTAGGACATAATTCACGCTGATGTGAAATATAATTACCCTCCTGCCTGTGTGGTAATCTGGATATCGAACACCGCCTCCTGTGCACTTATTAACTTAAACACTGTGCTTTTGGAGTTGCTTTTTATATTTTTAGTCAAGATTCAGGATGAGGACATTACTTCTTCATTTCAGATGTTGTCGTGTGTTGCACTCAGACACACGACACACGATGACTTTACTCCATATTATCCATAATTTAACAAAACGGGGAACATTTGTACCATAATCGAGTGGTGAAATACAATTATTTACCATTTTTCAGTGTTTAATACATTTTGTTCCTTTTGAATAACAGCAAATATTTTTAAAATAGTAATATTTTGGACGATTTAAATGCATTTTTTTTTAAATCAATACTTTTTTCTGTTATTTTATTTGTCATTTAAGCAAATAAAGAAAAAAAGCTCTAAAATAACAGATCCCGTTTTTCATTAAACAAGATGCATGTTGTCTCTTTCAAATGGAGGCGAATTTCTGTAAAATAATGAGGTTTTTGCTGATTTAAATTCAGTTAAATGATTTAATTTCATAGTCAAATGCTGTAAAAGAACATTTAAAAACAAAATAAAAACAGACTTAAACTGTAAGTTATGTCACTTTTTAACTGTTTTAAAAATCTTCTAAGAATAATGTTAATTTATAGATACTTGCCCTTATTTTAGCTTTTTTTTTTTTTTTTTTTTCCGTTCCGTTTTTTTCCCGTTTAATTTTTTTTTTTTTCTGCAACAATTCCTGCCAGATTTTCACCGCCCTTTTTTTGCAGATTGTTTTTTGCAGTACGCTCATATTAACAGACCACGCTCTCTAATTACGATAGAATTAAACTCCATAGTCAGCTACCGTCTGCTTTACCACGCAACCGTAGCTCAGCATGAACATTTCTAAGTTATAATTTTACGAAACTGATGTCTGAATCGATGACGGTGAGTCTGCGAGGAGTGAAATCAGCCAATCAACTGATGGAGGATTTATCAAATGTTGTGCAGCATTCAGAGTTAAAGGACGAGCAGCAGCGTGTCGCTTTAAACTACAGCTTGGACCAGACCTCTGAAGAATGTCAGACATGTGTGTCACATGTCTGACCCGTGTGTGTGTGTGCATGTGTGTGTGTGCACGTGTGTGTGTGTGTGTGTGTGTGTGTGTGTGTGTGTGTGTGTGTGTGTGTTTAGGTGCACGAAGTGCGATGGCCGAGGAACGATGGACTGCGAGACCTGCAAAGGGAAGCGACAACTGCTGACCTACATCCAGCTCAAAGTGGAGTGGTGAGTACTGACACCGGCCCTCAGAGGGGACTCAGTGGACCTCGGCTCGGCTCGGTCCTTCAAAGTTCAGATGGTGCTTAAGGATATTTTAGAAGCAATGAAGGGCATGCGGGGGTCTCTGAGGGGTTCACAGAGGTGTTTGTGGTCCTGGAAGATGCTCCAGGTTCTCCAGGGGTCATAGGGAGCTCCAGGGGTCCTTGATCCTTGGAGTCACTGGGGAGGCTCAAATGATCCTTGAGGAAGTTTTATAGACTTTGAAAAGTTGTGGAAATTTACCATGAAGATGCTGCAGTGGTTACTGAGGAGAACAGAACTGAACAACGTTTAAACACTGGATATTTTAATATTCACACTTGTATTTGTTTCCATACTTGTCTCCTATCTGCTGGTTCAACTGAGTCCAGCTGGAAAGTTCTTGATTTTTTTTTGTAATGTCACCGTTGGCCACTGCTGAGTCATTGATGGTTTCACAGCTGCACCAAGGAGCTCAGAAGTTTTTTATTATTTACAGAATTTGGTTCATGCAAACGGTTTATTTTTGGGAAAATCTTGAATCAGACACTTAGAATAAAGTTATTATGATGAAATAAAACGATTTTGAGATTACGAGGACGCCTCAGTGGTCCTTGAGGAAGCTCCAGGAGTAATAAAAGGGTTCTAAAGGCCCCTCAGAAAGGCTCCAGTGGTCCTTGAGGAGGGTCTGTGGACCTTGAAGTGCTTCCTCATGGAGTCCTTGAAGGGTTTCTAGGATCCGCTGGGGAGGCTCAAAATATCCTTGAGGAAATTTGCAGACACCTTGAAGGTGTTGCAGTGGTCCGTGAGGAAGTTTTATCAAACCTTGAAAAAGTTCTAAGCATGCAGTGGACCTTGAGGGTCTTTGAGAGGGTCCCAAAGAACCAGCAGCAGGTTTCACGGTCCTGGACAAAGTATTCAACAGTCTTTGGTGTAGATTTAAAGAGTCTTGAAGGGTTTCCATTGGTCTTTCAGGGGATCTGAAGGTCCTTGAAGATGTTCCAGTTGTCTTTGAGGTTTTAAGGGTTCAAATAGTCACTGAAGATGCACCAATGGTCCTTTAGGGATTTCAAGGGTTCAAATGGTCCTTGAAGATGCTCCTTGAGTGACTGCAAATCCAACAGTGTTACTCACTGAGGTTGTTCGGGGCCTTGAGGAGGTTTGTGGGGTCCTTGAGTGGTTCCCTGGTTATTGAAGGATGTTGCAGGAGGGATTTCTAAGGGTCCTGGAGAAGGCTCAGAAGTTTCCAGGGGTCCTTGACCGTGTGATACTCGAACCAGTATTACTAAACTAGATACTGCCACTGTGTGTCTGTGTGTGTGTGTGTGTGTGTGTGTGTGTGTGTGGGTGTGTGTGTGTGTGTGTGTGTGCGTGTGTGTGTGGGTGATGCTCTGGCGCCCCCCGTTGGACAAAGACAGAATTACAGAATGTAAATTTAAAGTTTTTCAATTGTTTAAAGTTTAAATAATGATTTAAAAAAATGCATATACATGTAATGGCCACTTTATTAGGTACATCTGATGAACTTTAATGCTTCTTCCATAACTTCTACGTTTATGTGCTTCACATTTTGTGCCATGAAGGTGATCATTCTACTTTATATTTATCATTGAGCTCACAGGGTGGTGGCTGTGCATTGTACTGGATTGTATTTAAAGGTGTTCTTTATAAACATCAACATACATGAGCAGGGCAATAAATAAACTTTAAAATGTAATGTGGTCCTTAGTAATAAACATAAAGTGGGATTATGTCCTTTCTGACGATGAAAAGTGAAAATGTAGAAGCTTCTCGAAATTAGACGTTAAGGCAGAGCTGTCGTGTTAGATTGTGTTAAAGTTTACTGGAGTGTGTATTATTTACACACACACACACACATATATATATATACACATGTGCTGCATGTAAACGCTGTGAATCTGTGCATTTGTGTTCAGGACCAACAACGTGGCCGACCATGTGGTCGAGCAGAACTCTGGCCTGAAGGTCGATGATCTGCGCTCAGTCAGCGGGAAGGAGCTGTTCAAGAACAGCCAGTACCAGGTGCACAAAACAAACACACACACACACACACACGTCACTGCTCATTTTCCCTGAACATTAACCCTCCAAAGTAAAGAAATCATAATTATTTTATTAAAATTAAAATATCTGGAATCAGCATGTTCAACATCGAGTGTCCACAGGTGTTACCAACACTGGAACACAACCAATGGGCTGTGCATATGTTTATATACATGCTGTATTTAACTGTTTACATTTTTAATTAGGTCCTATAGTAGTTTTCTCTCTGCTCTGTGTGAACACTGAGTGCCGTTCAGCCGGAAAGTCCCTGAATTTTTGCCACCTGACTGTCGGTCAGAGCTGAGTCACCAAAGCCTTCCCGGTTTTGTCGAGGATTCCAGAATTTTTTGTTTTTTACAGAATCTGGCTCAAGTGAAGAGTTACATTTTTGGCAATTTTTTAACTGATGCGTGTAGAAAAAAGTGATTTTAATGAAATCTCCCAATGTTAAACAGACGAGTAGTTCAAGGACTGTCTGAAAAGTAGTAATTCAAAGATAATCTTGTTTTTAGTCTGTGGTTCTGGTAAAGGATGTTGTACAGGGTTGTTATATTTTGTGTTTATAAGTTTAAAGGCGACATCAGGATCAGCTCACCTGCACAGGTGTAGTGGAGGTAACGTCTGTCCTCCAGGGGGCAGCAGAGAGGCTGTTATAGGGTAAATAAAAGGTGTTGTTTGTGATGTTGTCAGTCCTGTGTGTTGAACTCTCCGCTGTCTCCTCTCAGCTCTACCCGCTGCTCGGATTCCCGAACCCGGCCATCTCCGAGGCGTCTGAGCGGCTCATCAGGGAGCACCTGGCCCAGTTCGCCCAGAGCTCCAGGATCCTGCAGCAGGTAGGCCGACGAGAACAAAAGAGTCTGGAGGGAGGAGACGCTGAGAGAAAACAACTTCCTTCATAGTTTCTGTTGAAATACTTTCATACCATCTATGAAGTGTGGAGGCGTCCAGCAGGGGGCGCTCATCTGCTACACAACAAATAACTAAAGAATTCAGTCGTTGCATCGTGTCAGATTTTGCTCATTTTTTTGTCATTTAGGACACAAAACTATATTTTGTGAAACATTTCTGACAGAATTTTGAGGATTTCCTGTTTTCAGACGTGAGGATTTTTCTATTTTTACCCTCAAACAACACCTGGGAGTCCGTTTAAGGGTTCAGTATCTCCAGATTTAAAACTTCCACAGTCGTGACGTTCGGTGAGAACATGGACGGAATAGTTTCCAACAGATCCATGAAGTTTAACGGTGCAGCGGCTGGTGTCATGGGCCCAGAAAGTTCCTGTGAGTGGAACCGTATTTTCTACTAAAACACAGCCTCAGGTCGAAATGTCACCAACTTTAAAGGAACATCAGTAGAAGTGAATGTGTGGAACATATGACAAGACAGGGTTCCACTTTTTAAAATATTTTTAACAAAATGATGACGTCCACTCACTCACTAACCACAAACACTGGTGTGTATATGGCTCCACTACTACATGTGGTTCTATGTGTGTCGGCCGTTTGTGTTGCTTTAAACATTTCGTGTCTCGTTTTTGACTTTTCTGTGTCATTTAAATTCTCTTTTGGACAGTTTTGTGTCCTTTCTTTTGTTTTGTGTCTCCTTTTGTTTGTCTTGTTTCATTTTTTTCCTGTTTTGACCAAGTGGTGATGTGGCAGGACCACAAAAAATGCTTTATTTTATTTCTGTAATTTTTTTGTCTAATTTTTTATATTTTGTGTTTTGTTTTGTGTCTCGTTTGGGTCATTTCATGTCTCTTTGGGATGGTTTTAGTTTTGTCTCATTGTTTCTACTTGTGCATTTCTTGTTTCTGGAGTTCTCGGTTTTTTTTTTTGTTATGTGGATTCGTTGGTAGGAGACAAAATTATGATTATTATTAAAACTATATGTGCAAAGTTGAACAAAATATGAGGTTTGAAGCTCTACTGATGCTAGAGCCTCAAAAGTTGGTGAATGTCGACCAAAGTCTGTATTTTAGTAGAAATATGGATCCATCTTTATAAAGATGAAATGATCAGGGGAACAAATGCCACCCTCATTTGAAAACTGTGCACTTTTTTCCCCGTTTTCAAGGACCAATAATCCAAAACGTGGCCTCTGCTGGATCCATTCAATCATTTCAGTCTTCTGGAAGCTATTCTGTCTGCGTCTTTACCAAACTTCACAGCTGTAGGAGATTTATTTCAGGAGATACTGAACCATTGAAACGGAAAAAACATCCCAGGGATCAAAACATATGAAATTCTAAAAATCAGTTTTGGGTCCCAAAGAGCAAATAAATAAACACTGAACATAATCTGACTCAGACTGACCCGATAATACATTAATACGATACAAATAATGATGAACTCGGCTACACGAAGCGAGGCTAACGTTTGCTAAACCTCCCCTTTGCCCCCCAGAGGCAGACGGTGGAGCTGATCCCCATCTCCAAGGTCAACTACAAGTGGAAAGGCGACACTCACGTCTACTACGTTTACGGCAACGAGAACCAAGTCAGCGCCGACAACTACCCGGCGACCTGCTGCTGCGTCATCCAGTAGAAGCTAACACCCAATACGTCCTCATCCTCCTTCTCCAGACCAATATTTCCAAATATATCCATCAGATCGTAGCTGCTCGAGCAGCTCAGACGTGTTAATCCGATGTTTCCTGTCATTTAAACCAGCGTTTCGCTGCAGCCTCCTTTTAATCAATCACATATACTGAAAATATAGCGCTGTTTTCCTTAAAGCAAACACAACAAAGTGCCCGTAAAAACACAGCAGCCTTCTCCTGAAGTTTGTTCTGCGTTTCCAGCAGAACTATTCAGTGCATCAGTTCTACCTCCTGATAACTGGCTGTGATGCTTCAGCAGGCGGCGCCACCAGGAGGACATAACGGACTTCAGCTGCAGCAACTATTTTACCTGTTTGTGGTTCAACCTCTGAACCCCAACACCCGCCAGCATGTTCATACGGCATGTAATCTTTAAAAATAAATTACCAAAGCTACAACATTTATCAGTAAGAAGCTGTGAAAACACAAAGATGTTGAACTGTGACGAGTTTTTCCATCAGACACAACAAAATAGAGTAATATTTAATCACTTTGATCTCATTTAGAAATTCGCCAAAAATAAACCGTTTGCTCCAACCAGATTCTGAAAAAAACAAAATATTTTGACTTCTTGTACGCAACTGTGAAGCCATCAGTGAGTCAGCCACGGCCAACGGTCACGTGACAAAAATTCATAGAGTTTTCGGCTGAACTGCAGGAAGTGTTTCCACAGAGCAGAGAGGAAACAAGTCTGGGAGCTAATTAATGATATAAATAAGCTAATATCTATAGGATGTAGAGCCAATATTATTTTTATCAGTGTTGCTAACACCTGTGGACACTTGGAAAAATTATGGATTTATTGTTTTAATTTTTACATTTTTTTCGTAAAATTAAAAAATGAGGGTTTTTAATGATTTGAGGCGTTTTAACTGCACCGGAGACACTCCTGACGTCTCTCTCCTGCTTCACTGTGTTTCCATAAAGCTGCAGGACTTTATATTTGTTGAAAAATGTGACAGGAGCAAATAAAAAGCAGCTGCTCGTTGGGGTTCAGAGGGTTAAACCAGTTTGCTGCAGATCTCCGTTATGGCCTCGGTGCCGACGCCTGCTCTTCCTACCAAAGGTTTTATTTCCAGTTACAAACCAGTTTACTGCAAACATGTACCAGTACGTGCCACGTTAACGTCCTCAGTGTTACACACAAACCTCATATATCTGACATGTTGCCGTTTGGAGAACAGAGACGCTGGTTTTCTTCTGACATCTGAGCTCACTTTTCACCCACAGCTTTGAAGCGATGAGCGAGAGCCGGAGGACGTGAGTCCGTTTATGTAGAAACAGCAGAATCCGGTTCATCTGGCTTCTGTTGCTTTGCTTTCCTGTGGTTTGGTGTTGAAACATGAAGGTAGAAACCACTTCAGAGTTCAGCCTGTGGTGGTGGGAGGGTTTATTAGGACAGTTTAGGTTAAGTCCCATCAGACCAACTCTCAGCTTCTTTGTGTTTTTGTTTTTTTCTGCACTGTGCAGAATCATGTCCGTGCTGCCTTTTCTTTCTCAGGACTGCAGATCATTTAACTCAATGGAAAGGTATTAAACAGGAGGAGGAGGAAGCCCTCAAAGGTCACCTGGGTTCACCCCCGTCTGCTAACTGTACGTTTGTGAAGCTTAACTGCAACACAAAGCTCATAAAAGACCTTCTGGACGCTGCAGCTCAGCGCCGCTTATATTAGTCAGTAAGTTTCCCACAATTATCAGATTTAATTTAATTCAATGGTGACTCCAATGACACACAATCAATTTTGCAGCAATGAATTCGCAATTTAAAGTGCAATTTTTGTGTTTACGGGTTAGTAAAGTGGTTCCCAAAGGAGAGCTATGGACCCCGGGGAGGTCAAAAAACGATCCCCAGAAATTATATATCTTTAAAAAATCAGAGAAAGTATATTTTATCCATTATTATGACAAAATATTAAAAAAAACAGAGTCTGCTGCAGATTACTTTGACCGATATACTCTGACACGAGTCTAAACTACACAACAGAAGTGTGATATCACTGAAATGTCCGTTAATTCTGACTTGTATCGCCTCCAAAACCTGCAGTAAGTTAAACAGCAGCATTTTTCTTCTTATGAACAATCAGAAAGAAATACTTTACAAAGACGATATTGAAAATGTCCACTCATAACATCAGCCTCTCATCATTTTTCAAAATGACTCACAATAGGTTAATATGTGTCCAAAACACCCTCAAGATGTGTCTATAGTTAGTTGGAAATTGCCCAATGGTGTCCAAAATGACTCAAAACTCATCCAAATGACTAAATTATTTTTAAAATTGGCTAAAAAATGATCCAAGATCATTTAAAAAATCCAAAATGGCTTAAAATGGCTTAAAATTTGTCCACGATGACTTAAAGTCCGTCCAAACTCGTGCAACGTGACTTAAAACGGCCAAAGTAAGTCCAAAACGATTCAAAATTCATCCAAAGTGACTCAAGTAATTCCAGATTTGTCAAAATTACTCAATATTGATGAAAAACAAGTTAAAAAAATGTCCAAAATAACTTGAAATGTGACAAAAAACCGACTTAAAATGAAGACACGAAGTCAAAATATCAGATTTTCATTCGATGTCAGAGGCTTAGAGGTAATCCGATTACTCTAAGGCAGGGGTCTCGAACTCCGGTCCTCGAGGGCCGCAATCCTGCAAGTTTTAGATGTTTCCCTTCTTCCAACACACCTGATTTAAATGATCAGGATCGTTATCAGGCTTCTGCAGAGCTTGATGATGAGCTGATCATTTGAATCAGGTGTGTTGGAAGAGGAAACATCTAAAACATGCAGGATTGTGGCCCTCGAGGACCGGAGTTCGAGACCCCTGCTCTAAGGTGATGCAAATTTTGAGTTATTTGAGATTTAAGCGCTATTACACGTCACTCCTGTTGTGTGCTGTGTGTTCTATAAAGTGTTGTTCTGGTTGTTGGGTTGTGGTTTCTGTTTTGTTTGTTTGTTTAAATCCGTCTGTTACAGCTTCAGTCGATGCTGAATGAAATAGTTCCCCGTAATTATCAGTACAGAAACGTTTCTCACTGTATTCATACCTATTTTATTTTATCAGCAAAGCATTTAAACCGTTTTCCTGAATGTTTCGTAGTGCGTTCACGTTCAGTGCTCCCTGTCCTGTATGAAGTCCGTCAAAGCTTTAACTCTCACAGTCTGGGCTGAAGGAAAACACAGGAAGGAAGGAAAAGGTGGCGGAACAGCAGATTCACAGAGCTGGAGTCATGAAAAGCCGTTTCACGCTGAAGCTAAAGGGGTTTAGAGATTAAAAGCAGCTGAGGTTTGGGTTTAAGTTAAAGGGCTAGTTCAGTGTTTTATTTAGTCGAGCGTCTTAACAGCTGAGTTCAAGCTCAACAAATCCAGGCTTTCTTTGAGTTAGATTTAAAAACAGTAAAAAAAAAACAAAAAAACGTATAATTTCAGGTTCAATCATAAAAGAAAAATCGTAAAAGAACAAATTAGTATTTGTAAATTAAACTGATTTTTTTATTTTTTTTGTAATTTTATGGTCAAATTTTGTTCAAGAATAAATTAGAGTTATAAAAATACAGATTTAAATGTGGATATTATTTGCTGTTTTCGGCTTCTTTAATATAAATTAATCCTTTATTATCTGTAATTTAACAAAACAGGGAAAATCTGTAAAAATCATAATCTCTGATTTAGGTTTTGTTGATCCAGCTAACTCAAAGAAAGCCTGGATAACGTTCTTCACAGCTCTTCTGTTTGTCTTCTATTTCATGAATAAATAAATAAATAAACAAACACGCCACCTGTCGTCTCACCTGCCTTCCTGCAGTTCAGCAGCCCTCCTGTAGAGGGCGACCAGTGCCTCTGCTGCCCCCTGCTGGCTGTTTAATCTGTGACACTCAGGACAAAGCCACTTCATTTTTTAAAAAGTTTTTACTCCGAATGTTTAACCAACAGTGCATGTTTTTTTTTTTATTATCATTTCAGTGTATTTGCTAAATATTCTGTCCATTTCTGCATTACATAGAACATTTTTACAGTTAGCTGCTGAACCTTTTTATCCTAAATATCATCATATTTGCTCTTATTTCTGTATCAGTGTAACTCAGATGTCAGCGAACACAACGTGATTGTCGGCGTTCAACACGTCGCTGTGGAATGTGATGAGCTTCTAGCTGCAGCACTGCGGCTAACCCACATGTGTGCTACTAACCTAACGGACCTGATGATGCTGTTACGCTGTAATATCCTGATGCTGCCGTAGATCATTAATCGTATGTTACCGTTCACACTGAATAATAAACTCTGTGACTCAGCTGCGTCTGTCTGCTTCTCTTTATTATTATTATTATTTAAAGTCACACAAATTTGATTTACAAGTTGAATCAATAAGCAGATCATTATTCAGTATGAGGTTTTGATCCGGGGAGAAAATTAATTCAACCCTGTCAAAATTACACAATTTATCAGCCGGGAACAACAAAACCAGACTAATCTAATTTTAAACTTTCCGATGGGCCTTAAACTGCTCACCTGTGATGTTAAAAATGCGCTAATTCAACCAAATTGCTTTATTCTACATGTCTAAATTAAAAAAATCACCAACAATAAACTATTTGCTTTAACCAGATTCTATAAAAAAGTAAAAT
>NW_007578810.1:55144-57039 GCF_000690725.1 Stegastes partitus | reverse complement strand
GAACTTTCCTCCAGAAGGCCTTTTCTTTGTCCATGTGATCAGCAGCAGACTTCAGTGGAGCTTTAAGGTTCTGCTTCTGGAGGAAGAACTTCCTTCTTCATCAGCCTCTCAGCTCATGTTGACGTCAAACCCTGTGGACACTGACAGCTGTGTTCCAGCAGCTTCTGAGTCATTCAGAGCTGCTTGTTGCTGATTCCTGGTTGACTCTTGACCATCCTGACCAATCGTCTCTCAGCAGCAGGTGGTAGTTTGTGTTTTCTTGCTGATCGTGGCAGTAACACAACTGGACCATGAACTTTAAACAACTGTTTTGGGAACTGAAGCTGCGTTGAAATGGGTCCAAGAGACTTTATTTACTTGTTCAAGGAAATGATTTGCTTCTTCAGATGTGTCCTCAGCTCCTCAGACGTCCCCACTGTGGTGTTTGTGGTTGAGTCTAATGAGTGGCTCTAAACTGGCTCAGAGGAGTCAGCAGCTGTAGTCAACTGTCATCACTCAGGAGAAGTTAAGAGGTCATGAAACTAAGAACATTTGATTAACTTTCTCCATCAACAAAACTGATCATTCAAGTTGCTGTATGTCTATTTTTGACCCAGCAGATTTTGTCATACTTCTAAAAGTGTGACAAAGACACGAGTTTTAACGATTTCATCACAGAACATTCAGAAAACTCAAGATGTGCATGGTCATTACGAGTGTATGTGAACGTTTAGTAAATATATATGTATACGACAAAACAGGCTCAGATGACTGAGTGACGTCAGCGTGACTCAATGAACTCCGGTGAAACCTGGAGGAGACGCTGCTCTGTGTCTCTGTTATCTGTCTCCGTCACTTACATTTATTCACTCAGCCTTGGCGTCTCGGTGACATTTTGCAGACGTCACTCTCAGATCAACTCTCAGATGCCCTTTTCTACCTGGAGCCCGTCCCAGAATGCACTGCAGCACGGCAACACACAGAAGAAAACCCACAGACAGCCACTTGTTTGAAGCTTCGTGTCTCTGCTGGAGGCGGACGCCGGCGTCTGTCTCGCCTCCCGTCCTCAGATAAAGAGTGTCTGTCACCTGAGCTCTGAGGCTCCAACGTGTTCAGATTCGTCAGATAATTTGCTAATTTTCATCCTGGGGGCTCTTCACTGATAGATCACTGATATATGTTTACATTCTCTCACATATGAAGGCTACGTGTCAGCAAGCAGCCTCAGCAAAATTTTCTTTTTGTATAATTTCTTGTCAGCCTCCTTCCTGTGCTGTGACCGCTGGCAGGGTGTGGACGCAGCAGCTTTACCTCCAGGAAGAGCAACTGAAAATGTCTTTACATTAATCTTAACACGTCAGCCTCTTCCTGTTTTCTTCTGCAGCTTTAAAGACAAACTGACACCCAGACAGACACGACAACACCCTGATTTTATCTCCTTATAGAAACGTCTGCTGCNGGTCAATTTTCAATTTGTTTTGCAGAATTTAAAATAGAAAATCATGAGGAGTTTCTCTTTAACACAGCGGTGATGCAGAAAATCTGCTTTTTTTCTCAGGAAGTTGCAGCATTCGAGCAGAAACGTCATTAATAATGAATTACAGCGTGTTTCATTGCACTGGGCTTTGGCTGTAATTGCAATAATAAACATTTTTGACAACATTTGTGCAGTTTGTGAGGATCCAGGGCGGAACGCTTGCTTTGAATTTCATCATGTGACCGCAGCAGCGATACGGCTCGCTGGAAAAGGAAGAAGAATGTGAAGCGTTCACCAGTGACAGTGAGATAAGAGCTCACCCTGATCTGAACTGCTGAGAGATAGTAAGGGCGTTTTAAGAGCTATTCCACAAGTCTGACAACGAAATCGTTACCAAACAATTTCTTCACCAACATGTTTGTAAAGGTGTAATAACATG
>NW_007578810.1:45825-49995 GCF_000690725.1 Stegastes partitus | reverse complement strand
TGGTGATTCTAAATTGTCCGTAGGTGTGAATGTGAGTGTGCTTGGTTGTCTGTCTCTAAGTGTAGCCCTGTGATAGACTGGTTACCTGTCCAGGTGAACCTGTCTTCACCCTCAGTCAGCTGGGATAGACTCCAGCCCCCCATGACCCTAGTGAGGATTAAGGGGTGTATAGATGATGGATGGATGGAAATTGTGAAAAGACAAATTCTAATTCCAGACTTCCCGATCCGCACACACCTCCCCCAGCCCTTCCGGGGGGGACCCCTGGGCTCCTTCATTTAATTATTTATTAATTTATAATTTATTTTTACATTTTTTCTAAAAAGGTCAACATGTAAATTAATATTTTTCTTCTTTACTAGATACTATCTGTATAAAATCTGTATCATAACAGTAAATGAATGGTTAAAATTGTTATAAAAAATATTTTATTTTTTACACGGTTTATAATAAAAGTCCTAAATCTAGAGTCCTCCTTCAGTGGACGACTGTCATGTTGATATTTGCACAAACTTTCCATTAGATTCGGGCGTTTCTTCTGCACGGATCATGACCTGTTGATGGTGTTTTGCCTCCAGCGTTCAGTGTGTGAACGACGAGCTTTAAAGCATGAGTCAGCTGGAAGCATGTGGACATCAGCAGCATTTCTAACCACTCGCGGTTGCAGCTGTCCGGCAGAAAAGAGAAGCCTCCACTCATTGTTTGCTAATAGAAATAGAACTACACGTCAGATATACAATTAATAAAAAGGCCCTCGACTAAATGTGGTAATTGTTGGCCACCAAATAACTTTAAATCTAAAAACCAGAAACCACAGATGTGAAGACATAAAACTGTGATTAATGGCATCAGTTTAATCTTGACGATCCATATCTTCAAGCTGACTGACAGTTTAATATTTTTAATGATGCATATTTAGCGGTTTGACAGTTTTCCTTCCTCTACTTGTTTATGGCAGGCACATGTTTCCATAGCAACAAGCACAGCCGGCCCAACCCCGACCTTAACCTGAAATAACCTCATGTGTTCACAGGTCAAAGCTTCAGTGCTGAATTCATCATATATGTAGTTACACACAGTTTGAACATTTGTGAATTTGCCTTCATTCATTCTGCCTCACAAAATACACAAAATTCTACCAACTCTAGAATAATCCAACATAAAAGAAGGAAGGAAGCGTCTTCTCGGTGTTGACATACGGCCAGCGGTCATTGCGACACAGTACAGCAGCGTGGTGTTGTTGGGTGTTGTTGGCTTTTGTTGTTTTGTTTTGACCTTAGTTTAAGTCTCAGCCTTCATATGTGTCACAGTCAATACAATCAGCAGTGTTTATATAATTTCTGTTAGAGTTTTAATCCTTATTATTTGTAAATTGCTCATAATCGCACCATAAATAACACAACAGGATCTGAAACCCAACATTGTACTTGTTAGGTTTATTTGTAATCACAATCTTTTTATAACTGAACAGCTGTTGATTTAAATGTTCTGTATGAAACCAGTGACTTGAACTAATGGGACGTTTTTGAGCACCTTCGTGATATTTAACTAAAAACTCCAGAACAGTAACGATAGAAACTGTTTGGTAGGTTTTTTTCCCTCTCCCTACAATTCCTGTTTTCAGTTTTAACAGTTAAAGGTTGTTTAAATGTGTGTTTGTTTGTTTTTTATATGCATTTTTAGGTTGTTTTGCAGACGTTCCCAGTTTTGTTAAATCAGACATGATTTAATATAATGAAAGAAGAAAACTATTATTTTACTAAAAGAAGGAAANGCTGTGAGGCAACAGTGCTAACCACTGAACCACCTTGCAGCCCTCCTTGAGAACACGTTGTACCAAATTTGAAACAGAAACACAATTATCATGATAATTATTATTTAAAATGATAATTATCATGATAATTATTATTTAAAATGTTTTTACTAATAATACTAATAATGATGATGATGATGATGATGATGACTATTATTAATTGTCACAGTAACAGCAGTATGATCATTATCTCCTGTCAAACAGAGTTGTGTTCCCATGGCCAGCAATTGCAGAAACTGTGAGAGATTCTTCTAAACCACATCAAACGGCTCTCATGACGTCTGAACGACAGACGGGCGACCTGCTCTCCTGTCACGTCTTCACAGGCCATGGGACACACCTGTATGTGACAGGTAATAATGATAACACTGCTGTTACTTCAACAAATAATAATAATCATCATCATCATTATTGTCATCATAGTAAAAATTAGGGCTGGTCTGAACAGCGTTTTCTGTTCTCTGGATATCCCAACTAATGCCGAATATCCTGGACAGCTGGGAGGGGGTGGCGGGTCAGTGTTCGGACCTCATAAGTTACTTAAGGCCTGATTTTAATAAAAAAAAGGTTTTTGGACAATCATTTATGGGTACTCTAACTTGAGCAGCTGTTATCAGGGTTTCCCTACGGGGAGCTGAACTTCAACATTTTACAACATGTTATTACACCTTTACAAACATGTTGGTGAAGAAATTGTTTGGTAACGATTGAGTTGTCAGATATTCATGTGTTTCCTTTACGTCACAGCCGACCTACACAACAGCATTAAACAGCAAAGTGTGAGCTCACAGGACAACAACACACATCTGGTGAACATGTTTGGGGGCCGCAGTCTGCAAATGACCTTTGACTTTAAACCAGAAATCAGAATATGAGCAACATCAGGCACAGCTACTTACAGGAATGCAGACTGTCTACCATTGGAGGATATTCTAATCATAAACTAGTTCAACACTATTAAGACTGACTTGAACTACATTTCAAAACCATTCATTAAACTTTCATCAGTTTAAATAAATAAATAAATAAAAATTATTCAGGGCTCCAGACTGACTCTTTCACTGGTAGCACCAGTACGACCCACTTTCTCATTGTGTTGCACCTCCCACCTGGTCAAAGGCAGAACGTATGACTTGCTGAACATGTTCTAATCGATAGACGCTGTGGTTTACTGATGCTCCTGAACGCCCCACATGGCAGGCTGTGGTAGCTGCTGATTGGTGGCTGTGGTGAGCTCAGACAGGTGTGTGACCAGAAATGACTTTAAAAATAATAAACCAGGCCGTTCTCACGTCAGATTTGGTTGAACCCAGTCACATGTATTCTACACGCCGTCTTTTCTATGAGCGGGAAAGCAGCGAATGCAGGTGACCTGACCTCATTTTAAATCATTAATACCACAAACCAAAAATTATTAAAGTCCTGCTTTCCACCACTGTGGTTAACAGCAGCTTCCTGTGCCGGTTACAGCGACACTCATACAGCTTCATGATCGTTACGCTCATCAGTTCACATTCTCAACAAGAAGGTCGCAAATGCAGTCTGGAGCTATTTGAAGAAGAAAGAAACTGGCTCTTCTCTCTTTCTGCTCAGCAAACTTCTCTCTGACTTCTTGGTTGAAGTCACTCACCTCTGTGAGGAGTCTTTTCTCCGCTGACAGCATGGCCGATGCATTCAGTCATCACCACAGCAGCCGTCATCTTGTAAAAGAGCGACAGGAAAGGCCGTGGCTGTGTCCGACACTCACTCCCTGCTCGCTATAGAGGGATCACTATGTAGTGCACTATGTAGGGAGCACTTGGCAAAGTCACATTTCGGACACTACACGAGCTGTTAATTACGTCGCTCGCTAGCCGCGATTTGTGCCGCAGCAGCGTAATACAAACACATCAAATTCACAGTTTATTGTGTCGCTAAGAAATCAAATTAAATCCAGTTTATTGTCATTTTGCTGCACATACCAGATGGGAGAGCCTTTGTTCAGGATCCAGTAACTAACTTGTTTCTTCTTCACAGTCCACAGGTCCTTGATGGGACTTAAGTCAGGACTTTGGGGAGACCAGTCTAGAACTTCAACTCTAGCCTGATTTAACCATTTCTGAACCACTTTTGAAGTATCTCTGGATGAAACGTCCAACTGCACCCAAGACCCAACCTTCTGCCTGATGATTTTAGGTTTTCTTGAAGAATCCTTCTTCGTTCTTCCATTGACTTTGTGTAAAGTTCCAGTTCCCTTCAGCTCCAGAGCATGATGCTGCCACCTCCATGCTTGATGGTAGGTTTGGTGTTCTTGGGGTTAAAGGCCTCACCTTCTCTCCTCCAAACATATTTCTGCTCAGCTTTTCATCTATCTGACC
>NW_007578810.1:41605-44289 GCF_000690725.1 Stegastes partitus | reverse complement strand
ACGTTTGATCGAGTTTTTCAACAGTATTTAAATCGGTTTCAAAAAATCACTATGTTGCAGATATTTGCTGTAATTAGAAAGAAAAAATAAATATATATTACATATTGAAAAATGGTAAATAACTTTTTCTTTTTACAGATTTCCAGCATTTTGTTAAATTACAGATCATATCTAGTCACATCACAGGAAAAAAAGTATTAATAACATGTTAACCATAGAAAAAAGGCCAAAATTGTAAATATGATAATGATCAAAACTCTGTATTTTCTTCTTACACGTTAATTTGCTCCAAATATTCTACTAGTAACTTTATTCTGTTTTATTGAATTTATAACAGCTACAAAATCCAATATTTTACAGATATTTTGTTGTTTTCATCAGTTTTCCAGTTTTTTTTATGTTACAATTTTTCACAGTTTTTAAGAAAAATGATTTATTATACACCCTTGCTGCCAGAGTTTCATTCACAGATGCAATATTTTGTAATTGTGTGTTATATTTCCACTGCATGTACAATATTCCATCATGTCTTATATTTCAATTTAATTTGCAGTCTTTTATTACCATGTGCTGCATTTCAATTTTAATCGTCAACATGTGTAATATAACTTTACTATCTCAAAATCATTTGAAAAGTTACTTCTTACTTTTCTACTCTGGTCTTATTTTCTCCGGCTTATCGTATTTATATCTTATTGCTCTCTATTCGGCTCTAGGCTACATGTTAAGGAGTGTTGTTTTATGAGCGATATCTGGCCTTGCAAAGTTCAGTCTTATCTTATCTCAAAGCCAGGAAGTCATCGGCCAGGGGAGCCGCAGCAGGAAGCGCCGTCACAGTAAGGGCATTTTATGAGATATTTCACAAATCTGCCAACTCAAGCGTTACCAAACAATTTCTTCACCAACATGTTTGTAAAGGTGTAAAATGTTGAAGTTCAACTCCCCGTGGGGAAACCCTGAAAAAACCTGCTCAAGTTAGAGTACCGATAAATGATTGTCCAAAAATCGATTTTCATTCAAATCCGGCCTCAAGTAACTTATGAGGTCAAATCAGGGTTTTCATTATTTATTTATGTTTCACCACAAACACTCCATTGTTGAAAAAGGCCACAATCACGTTTACATTCACAGCAGCTTTTATTTCACATACTTACATAACACTCAGAGCTATTTCTCATTCACATGTCAGAAGCTTCTAGAGTCATCGTCTACGTCTTCTTCAGACTCAACAACATCATGACTTCAGTTTCTACATGTGATGCCTTTACGGACTCCACCGGCCCAGATGCTCGTCACCCCATTAGGGGTCCTCTAAGGATCCAGTCCTGGTCTACAGGTCGGCTCAGAGTGAACGCTGAGCAGCTGCACCCTCTGATAGAGGGAGAGTCTCTGGTCTGATCACTCCTGCCGCCGCCTTTCTTGAGAACACGTTGTACCAAATTTGAAACAGAAATACAATTATTGTTGTTATTTTTAACTATGATGACAATAATGATGATGATAAGTATGATTGTATTATGAAGATTGGATTATGGATTATTGGATTATGAAGTAACAGCACTATTATCATTATTACCTGTCACATAGAGGTGTGTTCTCATGGCCAGCACCTGTGGAAACCCTATCACACCCTGTGAAGACGTGACAGAAGAGCAGGTCGCCCGTCTGGCTTTCAGAGAGATTCTTGGATCTTTTGGAAGTCATGAGAGCCGTTTGATGTGGTTAAGAAGAATCTCTCTACCCTTCTTAAGAGATTCTTCTTTAGTACAACGTGTTCTCAAGGAAGGCGGCGGCAGGAGTGATCAGACCAGACACTCTACCTCTATCAGAGGGTGCAGCTGCTCAGCGTTCACTCTGAGCCGACCTGCAGACCAGGACTGGATCCTTCTACAGAGCAGGTCTCTGATGGATGGACGTTAGGTGTGAGTGGGTATGAGCCAGTTCCAACACTAGACCTCATGGCTCCTGAGGAGCTACTGAGCTGACGAGCTGTCATCGTCATAGAGATTGCAGCTGCAAGAAGAACGGGGTGACCAGCATCTGGGCCTGTGGAGTCTGTGAAGGCATCACATGTAGAAACTGCAGTCATGATGTTGTTGAGTCTGAAGAAGACGTAGACGATGACTCTTGAAGCTTCTGACATGTGAATGAGAAATAACTCTGAGTGTTATATAAGTATGTGAAATAAAAGCTGCTGTGAATGTAAACGTGATTGTGGCCTTTTTCAACAATGGAGTGTTTGTGGTGAAACATAAATAAATAATAAAAACCCTGATTTGACCTCATAAGTTACTTAAGGCCTGATTTAAAAAAATACGTTTTTGGACAATCATTTATCGGCACCCTAACGTGAGCAGGTTTCTTCAGGGTTTCCCCACGGGACTTGAACTTTTTAAAACATATTATTACACCTTTACAAACATATTGGTGAAGAAATTGTTTGGCAACGATGGAGTCAGTAGATTTTCTTTTACTATCAAATTCTTACAGCTTTTATTTTAGCTTTTTACGTCAGTAAAGGCACAGCAAAAGTGGGATTTCACCATATGGGACCTTTAAATCTTTAGGGTAAGGGCTCAGTCTTAATGGTGCCTTTATGAACAGATTTATGTCCCACTGTGGCTTTTTAAAACCCACATGCTGTTGCGAAACATGTTCATACAGCAGGAAAAAAAAAAAAAAAA
>NW_007578810.1:40778-41410 GCF_000690725.1 Stegastes partitus | reverse complement strand
TGTGTGTGTGTGTGTGTGTGTGTGTGTGTGTGTGTGTCGGCGGCGGCGCGGACAGAAAACTTCGCAAAGTTTCTTCCACCAAACTTCATGTGATTTTCTGCGGATTTTAGCGCCGGTTGTCGGTCGTGTTCAGTCAGCAGGGGGTTCTGTGTGTGTCCGTGTGGGGGAACAAAACCACCGTGAGAAGGAGGCAGAGCAGGCTGGAGGGGGGGCCGAGCCGAGCCGAGAGCCGAGTCGGACCGAGCCGGGGGAAAAAACTACCTCCAGACTTTCTGTCTACTTTCTCCGGCGGGTTTTCTCTGTAGTACTACTGCGGTCCGTGTGTCACAGTACTTCACTGTACTTCAGTCCCCCGTAGTATCCGGCACGGACCTCCTTCGGTGTTTGTCTGCTTCGTTGTTTTATTGTTTTCCGGTGAAAGAAAGCGATCCGTTAACTGGTGAAGCCCGCTGTGATTTACCGTTATGAGCGGATGAAGTTGTGAGAAACTGAAGGCTGGAGTTAAACAGGGAGATTAAACATGGACTCTCATCTGTTAAACATTCAAAAAAAATGTAGATACTCCTGAATGTAGACGGATCCAACCTGGACTAGATGGTCCTGTAGAGGTGGGAGGTTCCCAGAGAGGCTGA
>NW_007578810.1:36519-39111 GCF_000690725.1 Stegastes partitus | reverse complement strand
GTACTTTGTTAGCATCTAGAACACAAGTCCACATCTAAAACCGCTGTTCGATTGTCTCTGAGAGGCAGGCGGCTCTTTAAAACACAGTCTCAGATCTGCAAAACCTTTGTTTTCTTTGTGAAAGTAAAAAAAAAAAAAAAAGGCAGATTCCACTCATTTTTGTTTGCATACAGGCCACAACAGACCAGATCCAGATCTACAAACCACTCATCAGCTCTTGATTGGATTGTCCCTGAGACTTTGAAGTGCAGTTTCTTATCTGTTTTCTATGTGAAAGTTAAAGGAAAGAGAATTTACGCAGCTTTTGTCGGATCTTAGACCAAGTCCAGATTAAATATGATTAAATATAGACGAGTCAAATTCTTCCAAAGAGGCCAAAGATTCTTTAAAACCCAGTTTCTGCTTTGAGAAACTTTTATTTCATTTGTGTTAACCCCCAAAATAAGAGTTTTTGTGCTGTCTTTGTTGCTGTAAACACTGTTGGATCAGTTCAGCTTCATTTTTATCTTAGATTTGGACAGAGGTATGAGACTGCCTACTCTATTGGGTTTTTTTTTGTGGGAGTAAAAGTGGGCGTTTTCCCTGCTTTGTTAGCACATAGACCACGTTACACCAAGCCGGCTACTTAACCCGCTGTGTGTAAACGGATCAAACCAGCATTAGGTTATCTGTGGAAGGCTGAAGAGGCTTTAAAACATTTATTTCATTTGTGTTTAATCCCCCAAAATAAGAGTGCTGTTGTTGGATCAGTTAAGCATGATCTTATCTTACATCTGGACCACGTAAAACCAGATCCAGCTCTGAAACCACTCCACTTAAACTGTTCAAATCTTCACTAACCTGTCCTACAGAGGTGTGAGACTCTTTAAAATGCCTACTCAACTTTGCGAGACCTTTGTAATGTTATTTTGTGGGAGTACAAGCGGGTGGTTTCCCAGCTTTGTTAGCACGTAGACCACATTACACCAAGTGGGCTACTTAGCCCGCTGTATGTAAATGAATCAAACCAGCGTTACTTTACGCTGTGGGAGGCTGAAGAGTGTTTAAAACGCAGCCTCAGATTTGTGGAACCTTTTTGTTTTATTTGTGAAGCCGCCGCTGTACTTAGAGTTTTTTGGGGACAGTTCAGTTCAGATTTGACCCGTCTTTTATGTAGTGGTTTTATATTTGGACCTGGTCTAATGTGGACCAGATGTTGGCGGAGGGGGGGGCGGCGGTGCAAATTCCCATTGTTTCCACTTGCACAAACAAAATAAAGGCTTCATAGATCTGAGAGGGCTTTCAGGCAGAATTAAGGGTTTATCTAAAATGTCCGACGTCGTAAAAATGCCAAATTGGAAGCCTGCATTAGCTCGTTTCTGTTTTAACTCTTGAAGTTTCTGTGTTTGGACCTCGATGTAGTTCACTGTTGTCTTCTTTGGTCGTAAAATTGGCCTCTTATGACATTTATCTGTGGGTCAGTTTGTGTCTTTAAAGAGTTTTTTCTCATAAAATGAAACTCGCTGGTAGTTAAAATCCACTTTATTGTAATTTAATGCTGTAAACGTTGTCATATTTGTGCGTATTATCCTGCTCATGTTGCTATTTATTGCTCCTATAACTCCTTGATTATTGACTGTTGTGGGTTCCTTCCTTATGACTTCTGATGTATTTACAGTTATTGAGGTTTAACTATCCGTAGAAAGATAACTTTATTTATCCTAGAGCTACAGCTGCTGCTTCACACACAGGATGAATGTATGATCCTATAATATCCGTTAGCTGTCAGCTTGTGGTTATCTGACTGGTGACTGTTTGCTGCTGGGCCCAGTTTGACATACTTCACTTTTACAGTGTGTTATGGTTGTTTGACTGAGCTCCGCCGTCATATTCAGTGTTTGCATTTGTGTTATTAAACCTGTAAATGTTCACGTAGCCTGCAGTCGTGTCGTCCTGTTTATAACCACGACGGTTTCCTGCAACGCCCGTCCTGCTGATTTTACCACAAACAAGCTGCACGTTTCCCACAGCGACCAGTCAAGATCTGATCAAACTATTGATCCTCAGGAGGGAAATTCAGCTTCACAAGAAGCTGAGCAGATGTAGCAAACACTTGTACACTATAATATATTTCAGTGTATTATAATAGTGGTTTATCAACAGAGCTGTTAATCAGTTTATAAAAATAAAAATAAAAACAGCCTAAAATCCTCTCGCTGCAGCTACTTACATGTAAATATTTTCTGTTTCCGTTCCTCCTCTGTGATGGTAAACTGAATATCTTTTGAACAAAACAAGACATTTGTCATATTGGGAAACAGTGGTCGACATTTTTCACTGTTTTCTGACATTTTAGAGACCAAACAATTACAGTCGTGACTCGATAATCCGACCCTTAACAATCCTAAACCTGCTATCTGACAGGTTTTTAGGAAAAACAAACAGAACCCGTTAAAAACAGCCTTAACATAGCGACAGCCTTGGATTCTGACTCCGACATGACATTTAATGTCACCAATCAGGATAACGGTGTATTATCTGACTGAACGATCCCACAGATTGGCTACGTTCACACTGCAGGACTTGATGCTCAATGAGGATTTCTTTGTGAAC
>NW_007578810.1:35737-36509 GCF_000690725.1 Stegastes partitus | reverse complement strand
GATAAAGACTCTGTAAACACAGTTTCAGGTTTCAGAAATAGTTGTTTTGCTCGTCAAAGTAGAACCACGTGAAACCAGATCTAACATTTGTACATGTAGACGGGTCAAATCTGGGCTAGATTGTCCCAGAGGCCAAAGATTTGGGAATTTTATCCATGAAAATATAAGAAATAGTGTTATTACTGCTGTTTTTCACATGTATATGCTCTTTTTTTCCCCCCCTCATGTTTCCTGTCTTTCTGTGCTGTCCTTGTTGCTGCTGTAAACGCTGCCAGTTTCCCTACTGTGGGATCAATAAAACATTATCTTATCTGACATCTGGACCACATGAGACCAGGTCCAGATCTGAAGCCACTATATATAGACTGACCAAATCTGGACTGGGTTGTCCCAGAGAGGTCGTAGATTGTTTAGGAGACGCTTTGTGGTTTGGGAAACATTTATTTTATTTGTAAAAATACAAAAAAAAAAACAACATAGAGATTTTACTGCTTGTTTTTTTCCCTGCTTACAGACACGTGATTTTTATGTTCCCTGGTTGTTTGTGCAGTTCCCACTGCTGCTGTAAACACTAAAGAGTCCCCCACTGTGGGATCAATAAAGCATTATCTTATCAGACACCTGGACCACATGAGACCTGGTCCAGATCTAAAGCCACTCTGTGAAACCTTTATTGTATATTTTGAAAGTGAAAAAAAAAAGGTAGATTTCACTGCTTTGTTCCCACGTAGACCAGATTGGAACAGGTCTGGATCAAAAAAAGGCTGATTTC
>NW_007578810.1:31014-32643 GCF_000690725.1 Stegastes partitus | reverse complement strand
ACTTGAGATTGACATTGATAATAATTAGCGAGCTGCACCTTTCTGTTGACATTTTAATATTCCCGTTGAACTGCTGTGTTAGCATCCCTTGTTTTAAATATCGACTACGGTTATCTTTACAGTTTGCTTTGTCTGGTTTCGTTGTAATGATCTGAGGATGAACTGTCATGATTTCCAGAGAGGGTTAAACTTTATTGATCCTCAGGAAGGCGCAGGTTAGCGCAAAAGCAGCGCACAATAAATGATTTGTTTCTGTTGCATTCCTGAGTTTCTGTTGTCGGTCTGCGTTGACGTTATCGTTGTCGGCTCTTATCATAGCAGTTGTTTGCATCCGTTTTGGCCAAACTGCCTCGTCGTCCTTAAATATTTCAACAAAATCGTAATGTGTGGGTGTTTAACTTAAATCCTCTGATGCCTGACGGTGGTTTTGAAAGGCATGTTATCTTTGAAATTTTAATTTCCTGCTTTCTGGTGGTCCTTGAACTACTCATCTGTGGCGTACGATACTTTCAGAAAGGGACCGAATCTAAGCTTAAAAATCTTCTTCGATGTCTGATTTAAAACTGTGCAGAAATTAGACCCTTTGCTTGAACCTGATTCTGTAAAAAAACAAAAAAATTCTTCATTCTTTTGCTCAACCGCTAAACAATCGGTGATTAAACGTTCTTGTCGCCTGAGCTGCAGGTTGTGTTCACACAGTGTGGTTGTGCTATTTCCATAGGGGACTTTTTATTGCAGTTAAAAATGAGCCCACGTTGAGGAAAAATGAGCTCACAGCGGGGAAAAAAAACCCATCCATAAACTGTTCAGTGGTGTTTACAGAGTTAAAGTGTTGGTGACACTTTCCTGCTTGTGTAGACTCACATACTGTAACATGTATTTTGACTTTTACACACTTACAGGAGCAGCATCCTCCCCCGTTATGACTCCATATTCCTTAATCTGTTTGTCTTACTCTGTTTAATTCACATGGACTCGTTTCTACTTCTAATTTTGCATTTGCAGCAGTGGATTCTGTTGAAGCGTTTCAGCCTGTTTTGATCACAAACACTGCTTTCATATGACAGATTTGAACAGTTGTGGACAGAAGCGCTCTGGCAGGACGGACGGCGAGCAGACTGTGGGGCGATTTTCTCTGAATTCGATCAGGTGTATTAGATTACAGCGACTAGACTTTATCCTGAAGTGACGCTGGCTCGCTGCTGCACCGTTTCACCACAGCTGGACTTTGTTCATGTTGCTCTTCATTTTATTGTCCTCGCTTGTTTGACGTTCCGTTCTACATCATTTATGGTTTTACAGTGTTGAACGAGGGTAGTTGTACTTTGTCGTGACAATAAAAATATTCTATGAACAGTTAGAAACACGTCATACAAGTTCTGCGTTATTTAGTTCAACATGAGGTACATTTAACCACCAGTTGACACGTTTTTAGCTTCAAAACTCAAACCAAAGCTTCTAAACTCCAAGCCGTTTGTGCTATTGCAGTTTTTCTTCACTGTGGGTGTGTCTTCACGAGGAACATGTTGTCAGAATGACTCTCGCTTCGTCATAATCATCATGTTTGAGCATCACGTTAGAAATCATAGAACAAAAAATGCTGCAAAATTCGCCAGAGAATTTTTTTTT
>NW_007578810.1:0-30091 GCF_000690725.1 Stegastes partitus | reverse complement strand
TATCCCCTCATACAGGATCCTGTTGGTTACGTGCTCTTGTTAATGTTAAGCACTGCATCCTGGTGTAGCACCCGGCTAGAGACTTCTGAAGGGTTGGCTTCATCTGGTGAAGAAAAATGGTTTATTTTTAGATTTTTTTTTTAATTTTTCAAATATGATTTGTTCAAATATGATCTTAAGGTCAAGTCTGGTCAGATTTTTCGAGCGACACACCACAGATGAGTGAGAATCTTTAGAAAGTGAAGTGAAAAAGCCCACAGTGAGTAAAAATGTACACCAGAGGGTTGAATATCCGTTTCAGTATTTCTGTGGCGTCGTGACAGCGTTGGTCCAGAAGTCGTGGACTTATTGCTGCTGTGATTTTTCTGCAGCGTGTCTGTCGTTGCAGTCTGACCGGGCCCTCTTGTACTCCGTCATTAACTCTAATAACAGCAGAGTTTCCCCCAGAGTTACCGTCTATTTGTGTCTGTGTTTGCGGACGAGGGGCCGGCTGAAGGGGGGGACGGAGGACGGAGGCACACCCAGGATCAAATAGTACCGTTCGTAAGGTGCTGCAAAGGTTTTAATTTCCAGGTGACAAATAAATGAGCGAGCAGCCTTTCCGGTGAGTCTGTCCTCTTTGGCTGCAGCTGGTGATGGCATGGATCACCGATGTTCAGACTCGACGGCGTCCTTGTTCTGCTCGGCAGCTTCGGGGGCTTTGCAGGTTCTGGTTGGAGTGACCCTCCAGCAGGACTGTCACCAGCAGATGGTGGAGGCTCACTGGAGAGGGATGATTAGCAGCAGCCTGTGGGTTGAGAAACACTGGCTGACGTTTAAAATAACCACAAATGCATCAGTGTACAGGAAAGGCTAAATACTGCTACGTACAGTCGTCCTCGGATGTATTCACACCCTCCGATTAAAGAAGGAAAAACAACAGCTTCAGTCACTGAAATAAGCTGAAACTGACCAAAGTAATAATAAATAAAAAGTTAATAAAAATCATGACATTGCTTTTGAATTCAACAGAAAGGTGTTTTAATTTCACTGCTCATCAGCAAAGTGCTCTAATTTGTCCGGGACAGTTTTATTTTTATTTTTTAAATTATTCTCTTCAACCACAATTCAAAAGCAATGTCTTATTTCACTAAATTATAATTTAGCAAATTTTTATTTATCATTACTTTCTTCAGTTTCTAGTTATTTGAGTGACTGTTGTGATTTTTTCTTTAATGGGAGAGTAGGAATACATCTGAGGTCGACTGTAGGTATCGACCAGTTGTTGGTTTTTAATGATTATTGCTTCCAGTGTTCAGCACTTTTTACTGATTTCTTATAAAATATTTTTAAATTTCTCTTATGCAGTCAGCGGAGTTTACTTTAAATTCTGCAGCCAAATTTTTATTTGTACTGTAAATATTTATTAGTCGTCTGTCTCTTAGATTATTAATGATCTGTATCGACCCTGATAAAACGTATTTAATGGCTCCAACGTCCACAGGATCTGTTAGCTGGCATGTTATTCTATTTTAGTGTGAGCTGTTTTTTTTTTTTTTAAATTGCAGGGCTTTTTTTTTTCTTTTTCTTTTTTAAACTATTCTACTTAATTTTTAATAATCATCTTTTGTAGTATTTTTATGTTTGCTAGTGTTTCTGGTGCTCTTCTAGTCCTCATTCGTGAATATTTGTGATTTAATTCAGTTTTTTTCAGATGGAGGAAGGGCTCAGAAGTGTGTTCTGATCAGTATATTAGTGTTAAAAGGCCATATTTTACTATAAAAAAAAGAAGAAAAAATTAAAGTTGAATGTGAACATTTATTTGACAAAAAATTTGAGAAAACCTGGAATCATTGTGTCCTAACAGGCGTTACCAATGCTGGAAAACGTGGTGATAGTGCTCTACACACTATAGTTTAATTTCCATACTCGTCTCTGCGTTACACAGCCTGCAGTTCAACCAAAACCCACAGAATTTTTGTCACATGACTGTCGGTCACAGCAGAGTCGCAAACAGTTTCACGGTTTGATCAAGGAACCCAGAATTTTTTGTTTTTTACAGATTCTGATTAGGCCAGATAGTTGATTTTTGGTGATTTTTTTTTTTTTTTTTTTTAATGAGATTTTAATTAAATGTCATGATGTAAGCTTTGATTTGGTCACCGTCAGAACAGCTCAGCACAGATTCCAACACAAAAATGTCAACATCTGATGATTATTTGTGATAAATTGTGATTTGATGTCTTTCAAACCTGTCGGCAGGTTTTAGGGTTCGGTGGGTGAATGTGGGAAATGTTGTCTGCCATCAGTGAAGTTCGGTTTACCTCTTTGTGTTTCCCTGTAATATTCTCATACGACTTCTGTGTGTTTGTAGGAGTTCTGTCGTGTTTGATGTTGCGTGTTTACGATATTTAGGTTGATGAGACGAGCGAAACAGGACGCCTCCACGTAATTACAGACGGAGATGCAGGTTGTGTGGTCTGAGTCAGTTTTTTGGGCAGATGTAATTATAGAGGCCCGAATTTAATTCTGAGCTGCAGGAACAGATTTTTAGACTCTCTGTCTGCCTCTTTGCTTTGAGTTCAGTTTCGTTTCTGCAACCCAGAATCACAGAAGAAAAAAAAAACCCAGAGCTGTGACTCAAATAAACCCAGACAGACGGGAGCTGGACAGTTATTATGCCAGATTAATACGGCATACGTGTGCAATTACAGAATGTCAAAGTGTGGCGTACGCGCCCGGCTGTAACAGGGTGGGAGTGTTTTTTCCTGAGCTGCCGCTGAAGTCACTATTTAAAGCCGCCTCGGTGTGCACGTTTGGATGTCTGTGTTTGTGAGCACCGGCCAGAGATTCAGACGTGAGGCATTTCCGGAAAGCCAGCAGCTTCCGAGACCGACGGGGCTTCACGTTAGGGTTTAAGGTTAAAATGAGGAAAAGAACAGCACGTAAATCAGTGTGTGTGGTTTGTAGCGAGGACATCGTGGGTGTGTTTGAGGGCGCAAACTGGGCTTCGGGCTTGTGGTTAAACTGGTTAAAACAAGGTTACTGGGTAGAGGAATGCATTATGTCAGTTGGTGCCCACTCAGAAACAGAAGGACACTCGTGCCTTTCCGTTGGCCGTCTTACTTTCCGTTCTGCTTCAGGTCAGCAACACTCAGCACAAACAACAACGTCCTGTTGCTGCTGGCTTTGTGGGAACACTCATGTATGCGCTGCTGGTGCTAAACCAGGGATTTGTGTTTTTAAAGCTTTGTAGAAGAATAGAAGACTCAGATCTAAACCGTACTTGGTGTAAACTAGGGTTGCATGATACTGGAAGAAACTGACATGTATAAAGCATGCTCATTATTAACTGATTAAAGCTGTTTCATACTGTTGCGACCAGAGGAGGCGCCACTCAGACTACAGATGATTCATGTTGGCAGATAGCATTATGCTAGTTTAGCTAGCAACCGGCACCATGACAAAGACTTTCAGTTAATGACGTTTTTCTATAATTTCTAGGGATGCACGATATATCAGCGACCACATCGGTATCGGCCGATATTAGTGTTTTTCCCGATATATCGGTAACAAATTAAGCCAATTTGAAAAACCAATGATTGTCTAACGTTAGCGCCTTCGTCGCTACGTTTGATATCGCTGCTGTTTCACAGATGTTTTTACTTAAATGGTCCTGGACTTAAATATGTTTTACTTTTGTTACGTAATAGAGAAGACTATGTGGTCTAATTTGAGCTTCTTTTGAATAGTTTTCTCACAGTGCTTACTTATACTCATTTTTCGGTGTGAACAAAAGTTGAATATCGACATCGGTAATTTTGGTTATCGGCGATATCAGAAATCTTAATGTCGGTATCGGCCAGAAATTTTAATATTGTGCATCATTAATAATTTCTGGGTACAGCAGATAG
Organism: Stegastes partitus; assembly: GCF_000690725.1. Classification (NCBI taxonomy): domain Eukaryota; kingdom Metazoa; phylum Chordata; class Actinopteri; family Pomacentridae; genus Stegastes; species Stegastes partitus. Next base: position 26,198 of record NW_007578810.1, on the reverse strand, counting down.
ACACGTGACATTTTCAGGGCTGAAAGGGGCCTTGGACTACATGAGATTTTGTGTATTTTTAAATTACTTTTTCCATAATGTCTGAGCCTCCTGACTTAATAAGTCCCGCAGATGGACGCATGAGGTTTCAAACATTAGAAACACATTTGAGTTCTGCTGAAAACTGCAACCAGATCAGTTGTACATCCATCCAGGTGTCACAATCTAAACACTAAATCCGTTTTCTGTTCAGTTTTCTACAACCAACTGTGAGGATCAGTATTATGGGATGTATCACAGCTTCAACAGTATATCTATGACACAGAGTCACTGGTTTCGTGGCTGTTTTTCTGGTTGTTTTTCTGATGATTCTTCTTAGAACGTTTTTTCTGGTTCATTTTTGGTGGCTTTTGTCGGCTTGTGTGATGTTGTTTGGTGGTGTTGGTTTGTCGGCACTGGTTGTATCCTTTTTACGGATCTTTTGTCCCCGGATTTTTTGGGCCTTGTTTCCTTTTTTGGGACCTTCTTTTTTACTTTGTTCTTTTTTTACCTTTTTTTGGCCTTATTCTTGTTGTTCACGTTTGTTTAAGGGGGAAAAAATTGTTTCGGCTTTTTTTTTTTGCGCCTTGGGTTGGTTTTAAATTTGTTTTAATTTTGTTTTTCACCTTTAAATTTTTTTTTTTTGTTTTGTTGTTGGGTTTTTGGTTTCCGGAATTGTTGTTGGCTTTTCTTTTTTGCCTTTTAGGGTTCTTTACTTTTAAAATTTTGACGGTATGACTGTGCATGTGTTCATTGCTTCCTTTGATGCTCTTGTGGTTTTTTAGATTTTGCGGCTTATTCTGTTGTTCTGTTGTTGGTTTTGGGCCTTGGTTAACTTTTCCGGGTTTTTTTCGGCTTTTTTGTTGTTGTTTGTTCGGGTTTGAGGTTGTTATAGAAGAGAATTAGCAAAAAACTGTGATGCCTGGATGGACGTATAACAGATTTATTTGCATATTTTAACAGAACTCAAATGCGTTTTTCAGCCCTGAACATTTCACGTGTCTGTCTGTGAAGCTATGAGGCTCAGAAAAGGTGGAAAAAGTAACGGCGGATGAGAAGCCAAAACTTGGACCCACCCTTTGGACCACTTCAGGGGTCTGTAACTCTGAAAATATTCACAGTATGAAGGCAGAACTTTGCATGGATTTATTAGGTGCACTGAAGATAATGTAGATTTAAAAAGTCTTTGTGAGGAACGGCCAACAGCGAACCAGACAGCTGCGTCTCTTCCCATCTGTGTAAACACTAAAATAACTTTTCCTCTCCATCGCCGGGAGTGTGAGAACTGGCCCCGCTCTTCTTCTTCTTCTTCTTCTTCTTCTTCTGCTGCTGTTATTTTCCAGCCCGTCGCCGCGCTCCGTCAGCGGAGCAGCTGCTTTCCATCCTGGCGTCGACTCCGAGGTCGGAGGTCGCGGAGAGAGACGGCGAGCGAGGCAGGAAGGAGCGCCGTCAGAAAGTGTTCTCGGCACAGGAAACCATGTGACCTTTAACCCCGCCCCCTCCCTCCACTCGGCTCCGCAGACCCTGAAATAACACACAGGCTGTGACTCAGCTGATAGTCATTAACCCTCCGCTGTCCTGCGTTTACGGGCTCGTGAGTGGAGGTTTTCTGAGAGGAGCCGGGTTTCTCATCAGCTCTGTGCGCTCGTGGAACTAAAAGACTTCAGGCAGGGGGAAGAAACAGCACAACAGATGGATGAAAGAGGAGATTGCTTCCTGATCGATTCGTTTTTCTTTATGATAATTCCACTAAAAGTCAGACTAAAACTGAAACTATCACTGCTAGTGGATATAAAATAGATTCAGACAGACTTGGGCCCTTTTCAGACATTGTTTATGAGTTAGTTCTGTGGGTTTTTGGAGCAGTTTCTAGACATTTTCTGCTCCTTTCACATTTAAACTGCACTTCTGTGGAAACAGCACAACCATGACCACATGGAGAAAGAACTCAGAAAAGTATTTTGTGCAGCATGACACAGAAATCCTCATAAAAAAAGAAGAAAAAAGGTGATTATTTATTTTCCAGCTATGACTGTCCACACTTGTAACCAATACTGGGGGAAAATTAGTGTCTTTACATCCTAAACATATTTAGTTATTTACAATTTTAATCTGTTTCCACACTTATATGCTAAACAGCCGAAAAATCCCACGACTGTTGGTCGCAGCTGAGTCGCTAACGGCTTCACGATCGCATCGGGAAACAAGGAAGTTTTGTTGTTGTTTTTTTTTACAGAATCTGGTTAGATTTTGGGCTGCAAGGTGGTGCAGTGGTTAGCATTGTTGCCTCGCAGGAAGAAGGTCACCGGTTCGCGTCCTGGTCTGGACACCTGGGATCTTTCTGTGTGGAGTTTATATGGTCTTGTGGGTTCTCTCAAGGTTCTCTGGCTTCTTCCAACAAGGTCCAAAAACATGTTGAGGTCAACTGGTGATTCTAAATTGTCTGTAGGTGTGAGAAGTTAAGGGATGGATGGATGGATGGATGGATGGATGGATGGATGGATGGATGGATGGATGGATGGATGGATGGATGGATGGATGGATGGATGGATGGATTTTTTTGAATTACACGTGTGTAATAAAGTGATTTTTGGTGAACAATCAGGAATTTTAGCTCAAATTTGGTTCCATTTTTAGGCAGAATAATACCACAGACGATTTGTTCAAGGACCACCAAACGTTCCTTGTTAATGGTGTAATTTTGTCAGGTTTTGTTGTGGTTTTTGTTTTAGAGACAACATGCCTCTGGGTGATTTTAATATTTCCTCACAGCTGTCTTCAGACGTTGCAACACACTCAAGACTGAGCAGTACAGGAAGTTTTTTTTAATCTCATTCTCAGCATGAAGGAAGAGCAGCTCTGCCATCTCAGGCGTCACAACGGTTTCCTGCCATTTTCGCAAGTTTATTTTCTTGTGTGCGGTTGCCCAAGGAGTCGATTCCTTTCTGCAGTCGAATCTGCTGCTTTTGAAACTTCAATTCACAAAATAATAGGCACACAATATATATGCATGGATGTTATCTTGTGGATTAACGTGGCACCGATAAAGTCTGATGCTTGGTCCAACTTTGTCAGATGAGTTTTACAGAAACATTCGCATTTTTTACTCACTGTAGGTTCATTTTTCTCTGCAATCTCAAGTCTGTCTTATTTTACAAAGTGCAGAAACCTGGAAGTAGCATGTCCAACATTTTCCCAAGTGTCCAAAGCTGTTACCAGCTCTGGAAAAAAAGACGGCTCTATATATGTTTTACTGCTAATTATAATTTGCTGACTACACTTCTGTCCTCTGTGCTCTCTGTAAACACTGCCTGCAGTTCATCCGAGAAGTTCCTGAACTTTAGTCACATCACTGTTGGTCGCACCTGAATCCCTAAAGGCTCCACGGTTGTGTTGAGAAGCTTAAATCTGGTTGGAGCAAATAAAATAAATGTAGTCGAATTTTTCAATGATCCATTTTCAGCTTAGATTCGGTCACGTTTTCAGATGGACTGGAACAGATGATTGGTTCAAGGACGGATGGAAAGTCGTTGTTGTTTTTCTTTTTTTTTCAGTTTCTACCTGATAATTGGTGTAATTTTGGAGACGTGCCTTTCAAACACATCTGTAGGATTTAGGCTCCAAGGGGTTCACATTGATAGCTTCTTTTGGTTAAGCTTCCTGACCGAATAGCACAGATGAGCAGTTCAAGGACCATTGGAAAGCTGAAAATCCGATGATTCCATTTGTTTTCACAGTTTCGTTTTTTTTTTTAAAGACGGCGTACCTTCTAACCCTGCTGTGGCGTTTAGGTTTCAGAGGGTTACAGCTTGTTTTCTTCGTTGGGTTTGTGTTTCTGCTGTTCCTCAGGTATTTGTGATGTATTTTAGAGACCCTCTAAGACATTTCCATTGCGATTATTTTCCAAATTAAATATGTAAACATTGAATCAAACTGTTCCTGCCTCACCGGTCACGTTCCAGTTGCTCATTGCCAGACTCTTTTATTGATCCATGTGTCCCTGCTCCCTGCGTGGACTCTGAGACCCACACCAGATATCAGATCAGCTGATGGGCTCCCTGCCTCCGTGGTGGAGCCCTTTGTACCGGGACCAGTTTGCACGGTCACCTCGAGCGCTGTGCTAACATGCTAATGCAGATGCTAATCCAGGAGCTTAGCTTTTCTGTCAGACACTTTCCCCTGCGAGCGTTGCCCTCCCACCCGGGGAGGATACCAATAACTGACAAATATGTGCGAGTGTGTTGACAAGCACGTGTCCCGACTCGCCTCCTCTGGTCTTCTAAAGTCTCAGCTACCGCGGTTGTACAGTCTGTTGGTAATTACAACAATAAGTGCTGGTGTTGACAGAGGTATTGACTACTTTTCAGGCAGGAAATTACCTTTTTTTTTTGTCATGAATACACATCATACAAAGAGCCATAAAACTCACGGCTACGATTTATTATTAATCCTTTGTGTTTGCTTGTTAGAAGAGTTAAAAGAGAAAACCCTTTTCAGACTATTTAATGTGAGGAGAATCTTCTTAACAATTTAAATCAGTGTTTACAAAAGAGAACATTGTGCCTCTTCTCCTGTAGTTCTGACAAACCCTAGAATAACAGGCAACCCCTTTCATGTGGTCGGTAGAGCTGCCAGAATCTTGCTTCTGGAATCTGATTCAAATTATATACTGGTGAAAATAATCTAACTTTAGCAGCTAGATTTAGCAAAAAAAAAACATGCAGCTACTAACTGGTGGTGAATCTTTCCAGATAATGTCAGTCAGAGATAAATGCATTCATACAAAATATTCTGATTGTTGTTTAAGTTAAAGCACCAATACAAGCATTTAAATGTATTTATTATGAGTAAAGGTTAATAATTTACCGTTGTGCTTTCAGAAAAACAGTCCCTGTGAATGACACTGAATAGTTGGATTGTTTTCTGTAAAGCACGTATGAGCATGAAGCTGCTGCAGGGCCTCCTCCGAGATAAATGTGAGAGGTTGTAAAATATTTCTGTTTGTAAAAAAAAAAAAAAAAGTATAATTTGACCTCTTTTTAACCTCAAGCAGCTATTTAACCCTCTGGACTTCCAGCATTTTTTGGTTTTATTTGCATCCCGTCACATTTTTCCGCTGGGTGGGCTCATTTTTCACTGCGATATAAAGTCCAGCATCGACGTGTTTAACATTTTTCCACCAACACTGGAGTCACTGGTGGCTATAGGCAATATAGATATCTGATTATTTACATTTTCAATCTGTTTTTAATGTGTCTGCAGTTCAGCCGAAGAAGTTTTTCAGTGGTAGTTTCTTGTGGTTCCAGGGTAGCAACAAGTTTTTTACACATCTGGTCGGACCAAACAGTTTGGTTTTGGCCATTTTTTTTTACAACAACACATGTAGAATAAAGTGATTTTGATGAAATATCGCAATTGTAATTTTGATTTGGTCAGTTCAAGGACCGACGTAAACTTGTAAATCTGAAGATTCTCTGTGTTTTCAGCTTCTGGCTCCAATAAATTCTGTTATTTTGGGATTTTTTTTTCAAGCTACCTTGATGGGTTTTGGGGTTAAATGTAGTTTGTTGCTGCATTTACATAACATAGTGCAGCTTTAAAGGAGCTTTAATGGTGCTGGTAGAAGGAAAGTAATACTATTAGCAGTGTGTGTGTGTGTTCATGTTGTGGGGACGTAAATCTGTGTTTGTGGACAAAAAACAAGTTCCTGTAACGCAAATCAATACATTCAAAGGCTGAAGTCTGAGGCCGGTTAGAGTCAGTCTGCTGGGAATGAGCATAAGTCACCGTCCTCTGAAATGATGCAAACTGTGAGAACAGTCGGGACAAATAACGTGGAATAAACTGGTAAAGCCATCAGTTACACAACAGCAGTGGAAAAAACACACACACACATCAGCTGACAGGTTGGGGAACACACACACACACAGCAAGAGAGGTGAGAGAGGGACGTGGAAGCCGGCGGGACGAGAGCTGAAACAGGAGAAGCTGAACCGAATCCAGATCTGATTTGTATTCAGAGACCGAGTCTGTCTGCAGGGAGACATTCCTGCAGGAGGAGAGGGGAGGTGGGGAGGTGGGGAGGTGCAGCGGGGGAGGCGAGGGGAGGTGGAGGAGGAGGAGGAGGAGGAGGGTGACTCCATTATCCAGTCATAATCAGGAGCTGGTCCTCCTGTTTGTGTTTCAGTGAAGGAACATGTGTTTGTTGTTGGTGATGACATCATCGCTCAATCAACGCTGTCGTCAGCAGCAGCGGTGACATCATCGGGAACATGTGGGAGCATGTTGTTGTTGTTGTTGTTGTTGTTGTTGTGCATGTAGAAAAAGTTTTCCATGTTGTAGTTTATTAATACTGCTGTGGTATTTGTATTGTTGTCTTTATTACGGACAGTTCGCTCGTCGTCAGCCGTTGGTTTTATTAAAAAGTTAAAACCTTTAAAAATCAGCTGCCAGCCCTGTTAGACGATACACTGCAGATTTATCTTGACAAACTTCAAGGTGGCGTCCCAGGTGTTGCGGGAGCGCTGGAAGCAGAGCGTCCCTGCACAAGGAGACTGCTGTAATGTGGATAGATGTGGTTTTTCCTTTTTGTACTCACAGTCTTGGAACTTTTCGATCAATCCTCATGTGTAGCTTTTAGAAAAACACAGTTAAAAGATGAGACCAAACGGTTCTGTGGCTGCACCTTTATAAAGCAGAAACTGTACCTGATTTAAATTTGCTGAAAAAAATAATACGTGTGTGTTGTTTGGAAAATTAGGGTTTGATAAAATGTTTATTTAAATTGTTGATGATGGTGTGTTTGCTAGATTATAATTTAATGTGCATGACTGATCTGTCTCTTACTGCAGAATTACACAGTCATGTAAATGACTGTGGAGTAAAAAATGCAAAACTCCTACATCTGAGAACATGACTTGATAAAAAAAAATAATTATGTGAATTAGATGATGTTTGTAATGTTGATCTTTTGTAAATAGAAAACTCATTTGTCCAACAGTATGGTGCCAAAACTCTGCAGATACTGTTTGTTTTTGCACAAATATGATTCTCTAATGAGTTGTAATGATAAGGATTATTCATCGGCAGCAAACAGAAACACATTTACCCTATAATCAGTGTACTTTTAATAATTCTGATGTCCTTTCGTCTGTCTGACCACAGATCTGCCTCCACCGACCACAAAGCACCAGCGGACTCTGCCTTCATGGAGATAAAGCTGAGTGCAGAGTCGACCGAGCAGAGGACGGCGTCCAGATGACGGCAGATGACGTGGTCCAGCTATGCTGACATAACAGCGGCTGATTGGTCAACGACACGTCCCTCCCTCCTCCCTGCCGCCGCCCTCTCGCCGTCCGTCCAGACATGTTGTTGAGAAGGAAGCTGTGCGTTGCCTTGGTGATCGCCACCATCCTCTTCCTCATGCTCGCCAGTCAGAGCATCCAGAGGAGACACTTCCTCCCGCTGTCGTTAGCCCCGCCCAACAGCCATGCCACACCCACCGGCGGGGGCACAGGTGAGGAAAAACACACCTTCAAACATACATTTAAACATGATGCTCAACAGGCCTGACACTGTCTCATAATAAAGAAGATGTGGAAATCGCTTTAGTTTGTGGGGAAATCAAAGTGAAAACAATGTTACTGATTAAACGTTCTCTGTGACACACACCAATAGATTAGTCATTTTTCTAATCTATGTTCTATTAGCTGCAGTACCAGCGGCGTAAGACAAGTTAAATGTATGTAGGTTCCCTTGGCAACAGCTGGTTATCCTGCCGAAACAGCACGGCCTCATTCAGTGGTGTTACAAACGTACAGCTCAACAGGTTTACAGAGAAGACCTTAGGTGAGAATCGGTGCCACTCCAAGAATCATCAGGAGAAAAAAAATGAAAAGGAGACGTTTCTTACAGCCGATTTAAATCCTAAACTGTGAACAGAACCTCCTTCAGCGCAGGTTAGCTGTGCAGCATCAGTTACCATGGTGATCCAGCTGTGCAACATTAGTTACCATGGTGATGTAGCTGTGTAGCTTTAGTTACCATGGTGATCTAGCTGTGGAGCGTTTGTCACCATGGTGATCCGGCTGTCCAGCATCAGTTACCATGGTGATCTCGCTGTGCAGCGTCAGTTACCATGGTGATCCAGCTGTGCAGCGTCTGTCACCATGATGATCCAGCTGTGCAGCATCAGTTACCATGGTGATCTAGCTGTGCAGCATTAGTTACCATGGTAATCTAGCTGTACAGCATTAGTTACCATGGTAATCCAGCTGTGCAGCATCAGTTACCATGGTGATCTGGCTGTGAGGCGTCTGTTACCATGGTGATCTAGCTGTGCAGCATTAGTTACCATGGTAATCTAGCTGTACAGCATTAGTTACCATGGTAATCTAGTTGTGCAGCATCAGTTACTATGGTGATCTAGCGGTACAGCATCAGTTACCATGGTGATCCAGCTGTGCAGCATCAGTTACCATGGTTATCTAGCTGTGCAGCATCAGTTACCATGGTGATCTAGCAGGTTCTTGACACTGAAAACTCTGGCTTTAGGCTCAACATACGTGCTAACACATAAATCTTGTTCAGTCGTACAGCCCTCAGGAATCGTGTTTTTGAACTCGATGCAGTACTATCAGCAGTTCAGTGCAGTAGGTGTAGCTTTACTGTTAGCAGTAGTAGGTGTAATACTTGCAGTAGGATTAGCAATAGCCGCAGCACCAGCAGCAGCAGTGCTTCGATCACAGAGATGCTAATAGTGTTATCACAGCGCTGCTAGTCAGTGTTAGCAGCTGTTGCGTTGTGATGGTGATGCTAACAGTGTTAGCAGCAACAGAAGTAGAGCTAGCGTTAGCCGTAGTCATGTTGTGACTGTATATCAGAGCAGCTGGCAGTTAGCAGAGCTCCCATGATGCATCGCTCTCTGACTCTCAGTCTTGTTCTTTGCAGTGGTCAAAGCCACAGCGCCTCCTGCTGTCCGGACCAATAAGCTGACCCCTCCTCCCATCGCCATTAAGCCTGAGGTCAAGGAGGAGGGAGATAAGGAGGATAAAGAGGAGGAGCCCATAGAGAACTCCCAGTACGACCAGAGGTAACGCACTAAAGGTCATGTACTCTGTATCCCATGATCCCCTGCTCTGCTCCTGTCTGACTCCCGTGTGTCGCCCTCTCTAGGCCGTGCAGTTGTCCCGACTCGTGTGTTTCGGATCTGGACAGGTCGGTCTGGTTCAGCAAGAGATACGACTCCAAGCAGCAGCCCATCCTCCAGGAGGCCAACAACAACTTTGACCAGGCTGCACTCACATGGTGGCTGGTGAGGAACTAGACGAGATGTTTCCATTAACGCTGCTCTTCTCAATAGAAGTGATTTAGAAAAATACATGTCGGCACCATAATTTATCGGTTGGAGGCTAAATGAAAATATTAACAGAGCCTGGTGGCCTCTTATTTTAAAGTTCTTCTTGCTAAATATGAATAAATCTTTGCACCACTGGATGAGTCTAAGATTTACAGGTTGTTGGTGTTAAACAGTTTAAAGCAGTTTGGCTTTTTTGATCTGTTGTTGTTGTTGTTGGGAGTTTATTTGCTCCCGTCACATTTTTCCTCACCGTGGGCTCATTTTGAAGATAAAACAAGGCGACATAGAAGTTAATTATTGTTGAGGGAAAGTCTTTTCTTTGCGATATAAAGTCCTGCACCTCTATGGAAGCAGCACAGCCATGAAGAAGGAGAGAGAACTGACAGGAATCTGAAATTTCAAGGCTTCACAGGTGTATTTTTGTATTTATATTTTTAATTATTTTTACACTTGTCTCCTCTCTGCTCTGCGTAAACACAGCCTGCTGATTTTTTCCCACATGACTGTTGGTTTTTATGGAATTTGGTTCCTGCAAATAGTTTATTTTTGGCAAATTTTGAAACAAGATGTGGAGAATTTTTTTAAAATTTTGATTACGTTTTACAATTTTAAGCTGAAATTTGGTTGAATTTTTCCAACAGAAGGATGAGTAGTTCATGAGAAAGTTGAAAATATGATGATTCCTTGTATTTTTTACATTTTTTTTTTTACAATGTCTGGCTCTGATAAATGGTGCAACTTTGGCAGTTCTTTCAAATGACATGCCTTTTAAATCCAGTGGTGGGTTCAAAGGGTTAATCACTGTAAACTAAATTGCAAATCTGTTAGAATTTTTTAAATCTGTTTATCTGCACAAACCAGTGAAGCAGAGAGAGATTTTATCAGTAGTTTCACTGCAGGTGTCCAAAAACAACTCCATTACTGTTGAACAAAGTATTAAACATGTCTGTCCTGTTAGGACTCATCATGCTGTTGCACAATCAGAGAGGAAACTGCAGATAACCACAAGATTAACTCTGGTTAAACACTTTTATCAGCCACAGAAAGATGTTTTCAAGGCTCCTTTTGCTTTCTTCAGTAGCTGCCTGCAGTTTAAGAGCGATTAGGTCACCTGACAGGAAGTTGCTGCAGGCTGCACTGCACTGATGTGTCAACACTAATAATCCGTAAATCAGCTGAATCACTGGGAAAAGTTTTGTTGGGTTTTTTTTGCAAAGGAAGAACGGAGGATAACGTGTAAAAGTTTGCATGATGTTTTAGTAAACGCGTTGTTTGGGAGAGCTGAAGTGTCTCGTCGTGTCCTTGTGGGTGCTGTCAGCAGTCTGCAGCAGGAGACGGATGTCTGAGTCTTTTTCCTGCATTTATAGATTAAGTCCTGCTGCAGAAACCATTAGTAGATTAAAAGGAGGAGGAGGAGGAGGAGGAGGAGGGGCAGTAATGCTGCTAACATCATCAGTCTGCTCCACAGTGTGCAGTATTTACTCTGTTTGTGTGGAATTAACTGCACGCTGGAGCTACGCTGCAACAGCATGAAGGCTTTCATTGTTCAGTTGTCAGCCAGTGATTTTCTCAATTAATCATTCACAGATTTGCTCAAATTGTCCATCACGCTCTCCCACATTTCTCCTTTTGTCACAGCACAGCCCAGAAATATCCACTTTACTGTCACTGAAGGCCAAGATTAGCACGAATTAATCACCTCTGACAGGCTGGAGGGTTCAGTTTTAGTCAAAATGTGTTCAAACCTGAAAAACAACCTGCAAACAACAGCAGCGTAACACAAAACAGGAGCAAATGCTTTTGTTTTAGCTTCATAGAGCTACTTTAACTTGAAGCAGTTTGTGTTCTTTTTTGCTCCTGCAGCATCATTTTTCTTCACTGTGGCTCTTTTTTTTTTACTGTAATACAAAATCCTGCACCTCAATGGAAACAGAACCAGCATGAAGGAGGAGAGAGAACTCAGAGAAGTCTTCTGTGCAGCGTGACGCAGTTAGAATGACAGAATCAGAAAAGAAAACGCTGGACTTTACTACTAAATAATAATAACTTGAAGCAACAGATGTTTATGTTTTTAATTAATTTCCACACTACACAACTCGGCTGCTCTACATACGATCGGTATTTTCATTTACTAGTTTTTTCTGAGTAGTTTCCGTACTTGTCTCTTCTGTGCAGTTCAGCCAAAAACTTCCTGAATTTTTTTTTTTTTTACAGAATCTAATTAGTGTAAACGGTTAATTTGTTGTGATTTTTTTAATGAGTCATGTAGAGTTTAAAGTGTTTTTTATGAATTAACATGATTTTACGCTTTGACTTTTTAAATTTTTCTGATGAAACCGAAAGTCACACAGTTCAAGTGACCGTTACGAAGCATAAAATCCTTTTTTTATTCAGTTTTTGCACGTTATTGTCGTCATAAATGTTTAGATTTTTATTTTTTAAACAGTTGACGTGTTCTTTAGACCAGCCACAGGTTTTAATATTCACAGGATTAGGAGATATCTCTAATCTGCTCCTCCTCTCCTCAGGCTCTTCAGCGGTCCGGCAACGACCAGACTTTAGAGAAAGTGATGTCGGAGCTGTTCCGGGTCATTTCCCCGCCCACTGGGGACTTCAAGCCCCTCCCCTCAAAATGCCGCAGTTGCGCGGTGGTCGGCAACTCCGGCAACCTGCGGGATTCGGGAAACGGCGACCTGATCGACTCTCACGGCTCCGTGATCCGGTTGGTTTCTCCAAACACTCACAGCATTCGAGGGTTCAGCTTCGTGTAGTTCAGGTGAACTCAGGAGGAGCTGCTTCTCTAATCCTCCTCCTCCTCGTCTTCCTCCTCTCCAGGATGAACAAGGCGGTGACCCGAGGATTCGAGAAGGACGTGGGGAATCGGACGACGTACCACTTCCTGTACCCGGAGAGCGCGGTGGACGTGGCTCCCGGCGTCAGCCTCGTCCTGCTGCCGTTCAAACTGCGAGACCTGGAGTGGCTGACGAGCGCGTTGTCCACCGGCCACATCAAAACGTACGACACAAACATTCAGATGCACCCAAAACCTGCCAGATACACGGGGACACCGAAAAGTACGACAGAAAAAATGTATACAAGACAGGACGAATTGTGCTAAAGACAATTATAACTGCACATGATGCATCTTAACTGAAACTAGATCAACAAAGCTGATATATTTACTACATTCTGTATATATATAAAGCTTTACTGTAAAATAAACTTTCTGGGGAAATTCAGACATTACAGCAGCTCAAAAGACATAAACAGAAGAGGAAGCATGATGAGTAACATACAAATAAAGCAACATAATGAGGACAAAGAATCGAATAAATCATAAGGCCTTTTTACGGTATGTGCACTGTTCACTGTGATGGATAACTGTGGTGTGTAGAATTACACTTTAAAACGTATGAAGAGTAAATAAAAATGATTGCACAGCATGAATGTAATCAATAATGTTGCACAGGATGATGTGCATGTACAGTAAATAATATATAATGTATAAGGGATATACTGTATGTAGAGATATGTAAACAAGCTGATAGATAACTGAGAACTGGTGCAGATTATGTAACAATAATTAGTCAAAAATATAACAGCAGATGCTTAAAGGATAAATCAGTGAGTCTAATGTGTGATAATGTATAATATAATCCATCCATTTATTTTAACAGATTATTATTTCTTTTACATCCACATTAAATCAACACTCAGTTAAGTTAATCAGAAATTGTTTTGATAATCAAATGAGTGTTCAGTAAATTCTGCAGCTTCTTAAATGTGAATATGTTCTGGTTTCTTTCTCCTGTGTGGCAGTAAACTGAATATGTCTGGATAATAAAACAACACATTTGTTATCTTAAGCTTTGGGAAACACTGACGGACGTTTTCTGATATTTTAAAAACCAAACAACTCATAGATTAATCCAGACAATAGTTATTTATAATAAGGGATCTAATCATTAGTTGCAGCCTGAATAAGCAGAAGTATGACTGTATGTTACACGCTGTATGTTCTCCTGTACAACCACTAAGTCAGACTTTGTGTTTTCAGGACCTACATGAGGGTTAAAGATCGAGTGCAGGCCGATAAAGACAAGGTAAATACGCACTTCTACACGTTCTGTCCGCGCCACAGTGTCTGTTGTTATTGCCGCCTCACCAGTATTTTTGTTTTGAGGAAGTTTCAACTTCTGCTCTCGAGTTTCCGGCTATTTTAGATCTGTTCAGTTGTGGTTTAACCCTCTGACCGACAGTTTCTGGGTGTTTTTTGTGCCCCTGTTGCATTTTTTCCTCACTATGGGCTCATTTTTCACTGCAACATAAAGCTCTGCACCTCTATGGAAACAGAACAACCACGAAGGAGGAGAGAGGATTCAGAAACGTCCTCGTCTCCTTCTGTGTAAACACATCCTGCAGTTCAGCCCAGAAGTCCCTGAATGTTTCCCACGTAACTGTTGGCCACAGCTGAGCCACTAATGGCTTCACGGTTGTGTCAAGGAATGCAGAGTTTTTAGCTTTTTATAGAATCTGTTTAAAGCAAACAAGTTTATTTTTTGGGAAACTATTTAAGTACAACATGTAGAATAAAGTGATTTAAGTGAAACATCAGTTTTAAGTTTAGATTTGGTTACGTTTCCTGTCAGAAAGTTCAAAATCCAACGATTCTTCCTGTTTTCTTTTGGGTTTCTTGCTCCTATAAATGGTGAAATTGTGGGTTTCAGAGGGTGAAAACAAGAAGTGACTCCACGTCTCTGAAAGTCCGTATTAGTAGCATAGATTTTATTTTTTTAAAATTTTTTTAGGCTCCGAAACTAGTTTTTATATGTTGTTTGAATATGATACCATGGTAACGCAGCACCTGTGTCTGTGTGTGTGTGTGTGTGTTTGTGCAGGTTCTGGTGGTGAACCCGGAGTTCTTTAAGTACGTTCACGACCGCTGGACCGAGCATCACGGTCGCTACCCGTCCACCGGCATGCTGGCCATCATCTTCGCTCTGCACACCTGTGACAAGGTGAGGGGGAAAGGGGGCGGAGTCTGTGGCTTCGTCCACATTAAGCCTAAAGCTGAGGGCGACCTGCTGGTGCATTCAGGGACACACTTACCACACTCATGTTTTCTGTCTATATCCATGTGTCGTTATTTGATTGTCGGTGTCCTTGAATGAACCACGAGGTAGAAACTCTGTTGGAGCTGCTCAATAAATCGTTTCAACGTCATGTTTTGTGACGACAAATTAACACTTTTTCTGCTGCTTGGTGCAAAAACAAAACCCTCAGTTCTCATATTACAACTTACTATGATTCAAGGCTTCTTGCAGTTTATTTGACCTTTATTTAAAGACACTTGCAGCTCCAACATGAGCAGGAACACAAGAGAAACTCTGAAAGATTTAGCTGCAAAAAAAAACTAATTAGGCCTGTAGGGCTGCACAGTTAATGGAGGATTAATCATGATTTTCGCTTCTGATTGTTAAATGAACATCGTCGACTGTGATGTTGAAAGTTCTTCGATCGTAGAAAACAGTCCATGTAGATAAGCTCACCTGGTTTAAGGTAAATCTGACATTAGAAGTCCTTATTTTAAAACAAAATGTGGTCTAAAATGACTCTGAATTAGTCCAAAATGTCTCAGAACTTGTCCAAAAAGACTTTTAAATTGTCCAAAATATCTTTAAACGTGTCCATAGTAATGAGAAATTCTGCAAAATTAAGTTACTCTGACTTTAGAACTCCCTATTTGACTGTCTGAGCTGCTGCAGTAACTGATGGAGACTAGCAGCTTCTACCAATGACCGTGAGGCGTTTAGGGAACATCTGGAAACTGTAGAGTCTGTTGTTTTTATCCTCCAGGAGATTCAGCTGAAGATTATTCTGAGTTTGACAACATAAACTGGCAGCAGGACTCTGTTGAATTAAATGTCCGACTGAAAGACATTCTATCATCTGTAAATCAATAACTTCTGATCAATAAGCCTGATTATTGCTGTGTGCATCTGGTGCAGCTCAGGTCAGTTTAATGTAAATATTTCAGCTCCATAAAGGAAAATGTCGACATGAAGCAGGTTTTCTGTCTGCAGGTGTTGCTAGTTTAGCTCAGTTAGCATCACGTTGTGTCTGTGTCCAGGTGTCGGTGTTCGGCTACGGTGCCGACCAGCTGGGGAACTGGCATCACTACTGGGAGCAGAACCGCCACGCCGGTGCCTTCAGGAAAACCGGCGTCCACAGCGCCGACTTTGAGACGCAGGTAATCCACCAACTCGCCAAGGAAGGCAAGATCAGCCTACACCTGTGACAAAACCACTGACCTGCTGACGGACTGCAGACGATCCATCTGCTGCCTGATGGACTGACCTACAGACCAGCCGACCGGGACGTCCGAGTCCGGCTGCCGTCTGACACTTAACCAAATCTGAGCCAGTTCTGGACCCTTGTTCTTGGGGATTTGGAGCGCAATCAGACCCCTGTGCTTCTACATCAATCACTATGTCTGTCTTAAGGCAGACATGTAGATATGCTGGATGGAGGATGCTGTTTAGATACCAGGATGACCTGTGGAGGCAGCTGTGGAGCTGAACATACCGTCTGGGATTTCCTCCCTCTGCGTGTTTCAGTTGCTCAACATGAATCAAAGTGTTTTTTGGGACCTCGACCGACCGTCCTGCCGTCTGCGACTGCTGGGATCGACCACAACTAACTTTGCTCTGAGCGGGAAACAACCACAGACTTTTTATATCTTTTGTTTTTATCGGATTTTATAGACATTTTACAGGGATAACCTCTTTATTTTTAATAAAAAGCACTTTGTCCTGAAGAAGAAGTGGTGGGAAGATGCCATATTGTTGCTTCGCTGTCCGACCACATCAGAAGACTTCTTGTATTTTATATCGTTTATAATCCATCCATTTATCCGTCCTGATCGAGATGATCCTGACAGACTGGAATCAGAACTTTTTTTCTGCTCGTCTATTTTTGGAAGCCAACGGCGCTTCCTGTCGACCATATATGGAGAGTGGGAGGAGTCTGTGTCTGGTTCTCAAGTGTTTCCATGATGATTCAACAGTCTGCGCTTGGGATGGGTTAATCGATAATTAGTATTCACTACCTAGGCGATTAAAACGAATTAACCAGTAACGCGGCACCAGATGGAGGCTCTTACGGTTTAAGATGGACGACTGCAGCGTTTCGTTTGTTGTGTTTAGGACTGCAAAATTGTCTTGACTGATAATCTGCAGGGTTATGAAGCGATAACTTGTTAACTGATAACACAAGTTGAGTGCAGTAGACATTGTTCATAAGCCTGTACTGCAAAATAACTATGAGCCAAGACAGCAGCTCAGTTACGTGTTACTGAGCTGGTCTTAAATATCTGGGCTATGAAGCGTCAGAAGTCTTTGTCGTGGTGCCCATTGCTAGCTAAACTACCACAATGCTTTCTGAACTTTTTGCAGTCTGAGTGACCACTTCCTCTGGTTGCTAAAGCATTAAACAGCAACAGGCTCCACCTGCTGTAGCAACCAGGTACTACAACTAATCCACAGCACATTCCCTGAAATATCTTTTATCAGTTAAATTATTAACAGTGAATAATCCTCAACACCTCTAGGAGCGACATAAGGAGATTGGGAAGCAGTGAGCGTTGTGGAGGTTTAGCCGGGGGTTGGGCCACCATGACCAAGACTCCTGTGATGGTTGATGACATCCAACCAGAGTCTAGTAGGGCGGCTTTGGTTTATGGCTGGTGTAACCCAGGATTCATGGAATAACGGCTGCTGTACGTCATTCACATTCATAATTGATCGATTATTGATTAATAATTGTCAACTATCGACTAAGGAAACTTAAAATAGGAACAATTTATTTTACAGGAATCTTGATTTAGTAGGACGTGTGTTTTTTCTAATCAGTTTTCTAGCTGTAGCAGTCGGTAACATTCACAGCGAGCAGTAAAAAGTCAAACTGTGACTCGGTCAGTGGAGCTGCAGACTGTTGAACTTCATGGACAGATGCGACGCCTTCTTCCGAACCACAAACATGAAGGAGACCACGCACGACTTCAACTCAAGATTTATTTTGTAACAAAAACTTAACAAAGTCATACAATCAGTAACATCACCAGTGTGCGCAGTGAACGGACGAGTGGAAGATGCAGTGCAATCGTACTCACAGTCCAACCAAAAAATAACCATTGGAACGGAGAGAGACTGGAAAGTCCAGCAGGTGGCAGCTGGGAGACGACACACCTGTACTGTGAATGTACAAAAAACTGTTGCTGATTGTCAATCACAGTCGTCTGAATGTTAGTGGCTTCGTTTATTCTGAGAGGAGTTTCAGGGCGTTTTCACACCGACTCTGTTTGTACAGTCAGACAGTTGCAGGACTGCTGCATGAAGTGTGTCTTGGCGGCGTGCAGCATGTGTGAGCGGTACCTTCACTGAGTCAGGATGTCGTAGGACGTTGTTATACCAACATCAGGACTGGAGTTAAACATGTTGTTGTGACCACTGACAGCTGGACGTGATCCAACCTTCATATGGAGGATCGTCATGGTGACCAGAGGAGGGTCTACGGCTACAACCAAGAGAACAAACAGCACTGTTCACAGTTTCCTTCAACATTCACCTGGTTGTTGCCGTGAATTCATCCCTCAGAGTCGGACTGTCAACGCAGAGTTCTCCTGTAGCGTCCTGAGGAGTCTGAGGGAGAACATGTGGAGAAAACCACCTTAATTGTGGTGTGATGACATATTGGTGGTCCGTTGCGTCACAGCTCATGATCACAGATGGGTTTTTTTTTACCACAACACCACAACCGTCGCTCTCCACCCGCCCTACTCTCCAGATTTGTCTCTCTGTGGTTACTTCTTCTTCCCCAAAATGAAATTCAAGTTGAACTGTCGCCATTTGGACACAGTTTAGGAGAATCAGCTCATCGCAAATGGTGTTTCATGAACTTACGTACGGGGACTTCCAGGGAGCTTTACAGGTGTTGGAGGAGCACTGGGAGCAGAGTATCGGTGCACAAGGAGGCTGCTTCAACAGGGATGGAGGTTAAATTTACATCAGGCTGTTTTTCCTTCATATAGCCAGAGGCCGCTTTCTGATCACACCTTGTTTGTTTGCTTTTATCTATGTATTTATGCATACGAGCTGCGATCAGAAAGTTCCAAGACTGTGCCAGTAAAAAGCAAAAACTTTACCCGATTTGAATTCAGCCGCCATCCCCATCGAAGTTTCTCCTTGTGCCTTGAAACTCTGCTCCCAGTGCTCCTGCAACACCAGTACCGCCTCCTGGAGTCAACATTACGTAAACCCGTTGAGCTCCTTCCGCGGAGTCGAATCTTGTGAAGTATGTCAAAACGGCGACTCTTCAACTTGAGTTTAGTTTTGGGGAAGATAAAGTCGTCGCAGGGAGACAGATCTGGTGAATAAGGCGGATGGAGAGCGACGGTTGTGTCGTGAGCGTTGTCGTGTTCGGAGCACCCGGTTACCATTTGTGACAGTTTAGGTCCTTCAGATGTTCTCCGTCAGACTCCTCAGGACGTTACGGTAGAAGTCTGCGCTGACAATCCGACTCTGGGGGACGAATTCACGGTGCACAATCATGTGACTCTTGAAGAAAATAGCGAACAGTCCCTGGTGCTTTTGACGCCCTTTCTCCGATCTTAAACACTTTTCGACCGTGAAAGCTGCTGTTTGGTCTCCTGGTGGTAGCTGCCGACCCCCCTCTGGTCACCGGTGATGAATCTCTACAGAGAGGTTCGATCATCCCACGTTGTTGATGTTACAGACTTCAATTAATGCTGCTTCTGTCGGTCGACGGTGAAACTGTAAACCTGCTGAGGTCACAGGAACATGCTCTGACTCGTGGAAGCTGCTGCTGACACCTGCTGCGTCCACACGATGCGCAACATGAACCTAATGAGAAGATTTTGATCACACCTCGTAAGCATCAACCTAAAGCCGTAAACCAGAGTAGGAATGTTTGAGGGACAGGACATAGAAGAAACTGTCAGGATTTTTGTGCTGCAGTTTGACAGTTAGTACCATGGATACAGGCAAATGACAAAACACAGACAGATATTACAGTTTGGGCTTCAAACCGAATTAGAACTCGTCCATCTGCCCAGCTTTTATATCAGCGTTTTTAGTTTTAAAATTCATCATTTATAAAAGTTATCAAGGACGGCAACGAGTATATTTGTTGTGGTTCTCGTTAACAAAATGAACCCTGATGTTTACGTCATGCATAAAGTTTTAAAGGAAGGTTTTTTTTTTAATTTTTTTGAATCTTGGAATTTCATATTTTAGTTTTTTTAAAAGAAGGAAAATAATCTGGCGTTTACCAGCAACCGTTTATCCCTGATCTGCCCCCTAGCAGATGTGCTATTTATTCGTCCACATGCACGCAAAGTACACAAACAGCAGAATCGCAGTTTGACATTTAGTAGAAATCTTATATATCAGCTCTTTAACCTCGCTGCTGTTGTGACGGGCAGCTTGTCGGTTTCTTATCTCAGCCGTTTTCTCTCTGAAAAAGCCACAAACGTGCAGTTTACAACACATTTGACTGAATGTGCTGAGCTGAGATCTTTACTTTCTGAGGGCTGTGCTACGAAGCGAGATTAACGGAACAGGAGCTATGTTGAGCCTGAAGTCTGAGTTTTCAACATCACAAATGTAGCTTTGTTTGAAAACGCTAGATCACCATGGTAACTGATGCTGCACGGCCAGATCACCATGGTAACTGATGCCGCGCAGCTAGATCACCATGGTAACTGATGCTGCACGGCTAGATCGCCATGGTAACTGATGCAGCACAGCTAGATTACCATGGTAACTAATGTTGCACAGCTTCTGTTCAGAGTTTGGGATTTAAATCGGCTGTACGTAGCATCTCTTTTTCGCCAGTTCTTAAAATTGGGAGGTTTAGATTTAGTCGATCCAGCTAACACAAAGAAAACCTGAATATGTTGGACTTGTTTCGTAGGACACCGCTCGGCTTGACTCAGGTGCAGGATCAGTGAAAGTGTTCCTACGAACAGGTTTTTGTTGTCCAGAACCGGACGGACGCGTCAGTGTGAAACCGCCCTGAAGCCGACGTTCAGTGAAGAGCTCAGTCTGCTTCAAACAAACGTCATGTTGTTGGAGTCGCTCACGTTCGTGGGGTTGTTTGTGTAAAGTGGCAGAAGTTGCTGCACTGTTGGGGGGAAAAAAGAGGTTTTCAAACACAACAAGCTGTTTGTTTGAAGCACACTGACGAGCTGTAAATGATCATAAATGCTGTATTATCGTCTGGAGGCTGCTGCTCTGTCACGGGGGTTCGAAACCGCCGACTACACCTGCAGGACCAAAGCGTAGGATACAGGATGCAAAATCTACAATCTGTGCTTTGGACCAGTTGAACTCACTGCGTCCCACAATGCAACGCTGATCTGTAAGGCTTCACAGCAAGTTTGCTGACGTTACACAACTATACAGACTTTTACCACCAAAAGAACTCCTGGCTGGCTTTAGTTTTATATTTTTATGGTAGACGGAGGTACAGTTTTACTTGTAAACGGTAACTTCATCATCGTGACTCACGCTGCTGTGTGAGCAACATGATATGAACTAACCAGCATGTGCTTTAAAAGTCAAGTCTGTCAGCAGCTTTAAAGGAACGGCGCCCAGTTTGATGTTAAAACAAAGAAAGAACAGAACCGTCCTAAACTCTCGATGCATAACCGTGAAGTTGTGCGACAAAACTCCACAGATTCTGCCTCCATTTCTAACATTTATCATCCACATTTTGAACTTCTGCTGGATTTGTGAAGCAGAATTAGAAGCTACACACGAGGCGTGCTGTAGTTTACCTCCAAAACCATAATCAGGCTAAGACTGCCACTGCAGAATAAGACGATTTAACACATTCATAAGAAGACACACCAGTGCTGCCTGCGACTACAGAACACAGCATCAGTACAAGCTGCCTGCTACGTTGGTCAACAGCGTGTAGTCGGCGGGTTCGAACTCTTAAACCCAACTGCTGAGCTGGCAGAAGCTTCGGTTAAATACGAAACATCTGCCGCTGAGTTTAACACTTTGCAGCCTCGTGCAGGAACACTTCCCGCCAGTAAACGAGGTAATTATCTCGTTCTCGAGGAGCTGCGACGCGCCGTAAAAAACCGGAGCCCGGGCGCTAAATGACAGAGCGGCAGCCCCGAGCTGGATTCAACATCTGGGTGAAAGGGTTTGGAAACGAACGCTGTTGTAAACAGATTTGCCTCTTCACACTTAACTTTGTTGTGCCTTTTTAAAATCCAAAGCTGTGCCCGTCAGATGTCCCTGCAGCGTGGAAACGTGGAGTTTGTTTCCCTGCAGGAAGGCGCAGGTCAAACCAGCTGCTCGTGACTCCACCGTAAATAGATTTAGAGCCGAGCGCCGACCAAACCGGACGTGAGTGATGTGCGTTCGGTTATTGTAGCTTTAATTCAGATCATCGTTGACGCTGAGACCCTGTGAGAAGATTTGGATTCCCTTCGCTGTTTGTTTTTATCTGATTCATGAGGACAGCTGGTGTGTTGGTCCGGTTACGAAACACTCTGCAGAGAAGATGTGACACTCGATGCATTTGTTGCTCGTTATTTATATTTATTAACAGCGTCGGCCGTGATGGCGAAGCTGTGGACGCGTTCATGGAAATAATTATCAGACCATCTGCTGTTTTCTTCTCAAAGTCTACAGAACAAACGTCAACGATCAGGATGTTGGAATAATTGCTGCTTATAATTTAAATGATTTAAAATATGTGACCCGATAAGGCAGAAGACGTGTATTATAGATCAGCTGTAGTACCTGATTGTTCCACCAGGTGGAGGATGAGCGATAGCAAACTTGTTGGCAAGCAGAGAGCATTGTGGGAGTTTAGCTAGCATGAGAAAGACTCCTGTGATCAATTAATTGTCCCACATAAGTAATCAGTTACAACTGTTTATGTCACGTGGCGTTTACTGGAAAATATCGTGACGACAACACGGCCATGCGGTAACATCTGGAGTCCTCGTGACTTTGATTATTGATCAATAAAGCTGCCGGTTATCGATCCTGATGCAGCACTGATCATTTACCGAGGCGGTTGAATAGTTAGTTTCTTCTAAAAGACATGAAAAAGTCTCATAATATATAATAAATCAACTCTTTTCATACATTCGGTTTTAAAAATAGGATGTGTTGAAAGTGTAAAAATGTCCAAATCCACACTAGATGGAGTCATTTTGTGCATTAAGCTGCACACGTAAAGTCAACAAATTACAATCTAATTTAATTATCACTTAAAAGCAAAAAGAGGACGATACGTTTAACTTTCTAACCGGTTTGGAATTTGCAAAAAAATCTAATACAACGTAAAGAAGAACCAGAACGGTGCTCCCAGTGGTCCGCTCATCATGTATAAACCCGTCTGTCCAGATGTTGCTGCTCAGAGCTGCACATCAGCCACAGCTTCACCATCGTCAACCTTTAAAATCGTCAGTGAGCCGCAAATGCATCAAGTGTGTTCTGTTAGAACTGGACTGAACCAACACACCAGCTGTTCTTACGGCGCAGAGTTCATGCAAAAAACACTCCTTAAATAACTCTTTTGTGTAAACCAGAGTCACAGTGCGAGTTCCTCTTCACAACCACCGGTTCACTCGTAGACGCCAAACGGACGGCGGCGCAGCGACGCATCCGCCGAGAGCACGAAGCCGCCGCTGTCACTTTGAATGCAATAATAAAAATAAAAAAACACCTGAAAAACTGAACAGTGGTTTTGTGTTTCCTGTTAGAAAGAAAGTCACACCAGGTTAAAAACCAACTCAGACGTTTTTACAAAAGGTCCGACCGACTTCTTATAACAAGATATTTTTCATTTTACGACACGTTTGATTAACTTTTTATTCTATAAATGATTTTCGATCAGGTTTCAACAAGAAGCTTTTCTCGGGAGATTAAAAAAGAAGCTGATATGATGTGAGAACAAGTTTTACTGGCAAAAGGTGATTCAACATAAACAGAGACGTGTCAGAACCAGGACCGGATGTCACAGTAAGTATTTAGTTTAACTCTGTGCAGTTTTTCCTCTAAATGCTGTTTTTTTTTGCTGCATTAGTAAAAACTGAACTTACGTGAGGAAGTCCTGCAGTTTTTGAGTACAAAAGATGCACAGCAGAGAAATAAGTGAAGGATTTCTGAGCGATTCTCAACTAAGACGTCCCATTTAGAGACTTAAACATGCCGCAGTAGGTTGAACTCGGTGTATTTGACCTTTTCTCTGAGTAAAATGTTTGCTTCTACTTGAGTGCACTCTTGCAGCTCGTCCCCGGTCACAACGCTGACACGTTTTGGTTTTGTAGTTCTGAGAAAAATATCTTGTTATCGTGTGAAAAACAAGAACAACACTTTGAAAGGACACTGAGGAAACATCGTTTTCTGTGTCGGTGGCAGCGACTCGCCTCTTTACTCACTGAGGTGTTGTGATTCTTCGGGACGCTGAAGGCAGCACGAAGCGTCCGATGGTCCTGGTTCAGGCTTCAGCTCCTCTGAGACCTGAAACCGTTCAGGTTCCATCGTCTTCCAAATGCTGAGTTCACCTGAAAGTGCAGCTTTGGTTTCCCAGAATCCTGTTTTTTTTTTGTTTTTTTTTGTGCTCTGGTTTGTTAAAAGTTTCAGGTCCTGCACCGACGAAGAGGAAACGTGTGAGAAGTGAAGCAGCGACTCCGGTGAATAAATTAAAAAATAAATAAATTAGACTGAAAAACTAGTTTGTGTTCAGAGCGGGTCGCTGTGTCTTCTGTGTGCTTAATAAAATATCATTTCTTCACTTTGAATAAATAAGAGAAAACCGATCCCGTCTCCGTGGCGACGTCATCCCGACGGTAATGTTTCCATGGCAACGGAGGGCGTGGGGGAGCACCGGTTGCCGTGACGACAGCGGTCGCGTGACACGGCAGGATTGTGGAGGGCGGATCGGGACCGGAGCCGATCCGTCAGTCTGACAGCAGCTGGACGAAGGAGGACGGGAACAAGCCTCTCTGGTCCGGCTCGTCCTCGATGTAGCCGTGCTGCACGCAAACACAAAGACGCGTTCAAAAGTTTAATCTGTCCAATATGAGCTACTGGACATTTAGTGGAACTTAAAACACGGAGGTTTAACTTCAAAGCCTGCTGGTGGGTTTTAAAAGGCATATTATGGTTAAAAAAAATGACTAAATACACCATTTATCACAGCCAGGAATGTGGTTTTCAACCCTCCAACTACTCGTCTGCTGTCCAGTCGGGAAACTGAACCAAATCAAAGCTTAAAATTGTGATAATGTGCCAAAAATACGGCATCTGGTCAAACTAGATTGTGTAAAAAGCTAAGAATTCGGACCTTGGCACAACTGAGAAGGCAAAAACATCAGGGAGTTTGAAGCTGACCTGCAGCCTGTGTTTACGCAGCGCAGAGAGGAAACAAGTATGGAAGCTAATTAAAATGTAAATAGTTAAATATCTTTAGTTTGTGTTTTGACTCCCGGCTGAGTCACTGACGGCTTCACGGCTGCAGAAGAAGCTCAGAATTTTCTTATTTTTACAGAATTTGATGAGATCAAATTATTTAGTTTTTGTGAAATATGGTTTTCAGCTCAGGTTTGGTTCATTTTCCTGATGAGCGGCACATTAAAGATGAGTAGTTCAAGGGCCGTAGGAAAGTTGAGCATCCAGTGATTCCTTCAGTTTCTGCTGATAAATCGTATAATTTTGGTGATTTTTGAAAAACTAAAATGCCTTTTAAACCTGCCCGGCGACATGTGCTCATTAACTGATAAACAGAGCCGTCGTGTCAGAGCTCCTCCGAGGCGCTGATACGTACCCACCAGTCGCTGTCCTCCTGCCCCAGAACCACCAGAACCTGCCCCTCAGAGAAGCTCAGCTCGTCGTGGTGGTCGGCCTGGCAGTCGTACAGCGCCTGAACCCGCCGGCTGGTCGTTCCTCGAGGCTGACGGGACGCAAACAAGAAAAACTGAGCAAAACTCCTCCTAATTAGAATTATTACTGATTACTAGAGAAAGGTCGTCATCTGATAAACTAACTGGATACTACTTTGAGGAGTTAAGTAGGTTTCTTTCCTCACCAACGATCTGCGAGGGAGCGGCTGAGGGGCGGGGCCTCTGATGTCGCTCTCAAAGCTCTGAGAGCGCCGATTGGTCGGAGAGCCGTTGGGCGGAGCTTTGCTGCCAGGGTGCAGGAAGTGGGAGGAGCTACAGTCGCTTTCAGCCCGCCGGAAACCTCGGAGGAGACGAGAGTCGTACGGATTCAGGTGAAAGTGTCAAATTAAATCTGAATAACACGCATGACGTCATCCTACAAACACGCTTATATAAATATGCAATATGGAGACATTTTCCTAAAAACTTAAGGAAAAACTTTTTTCCC
Source organism: Stegastes partitus (assembly GCF_000690725.1). Taxonomy (NCBI): domain Eukaryota; kingdom Metazoa; phylum Chordata; class Actinopteri; family Pomacentridae; genus Stegastes; species Stegastes partitus. Next base: position 383 of record NW_007578810.1, on the reverse strand, counting down.
CCTTTTTAAAAATTTTTTCACATTGATTAAAGTATATTTGAATTATTTTAAATGAACAACTACATTTTTAATTGGTTCTTTTGATAATAACTCTACAGAATTAATATAGTTTATGAAGTAACACAGAAACCTGAGCTGCTTTCCACAGATTTTGCTTTTTTTTTTTTTTTTTGCACTTTCTGTCCGTTCTACTTAACTGCATCACAGCTTTCATGTTTCATTTTCCTTCGTTAGACACTGTGGTCTCAGTCTGTCAGTATTTCTCAGAGTTAGCTGTGACAGTGTCCAGGTTTTGAGGATGTTTGTGGACGGTAGAAGTACCTCTGTCTGGTCGTTCAGTCAGGGAGCTGAGAGGAGACGCCGGGCTGCAGAGAAAGAAAGAA
>NW_007578809.1:285417-286285 GCF_000690725.1 Stegastes partitus | reverse complement strand
CTCTTTCGTAGTTCTGCTGTGGCTCTTTGTGGCTTTGGAAAATAAACAGTGAATATTTTCATTTAAATGTATTTTATTTTAGCTCGTTAGTTTTTAAAATGTAATCCCAAATTTGAAGATTTTTTGTACTTTCTCAAAATATGCGTCATAACCGCCGATGTGCGACACTTGCCAGCATGTGCAGTGTTGCCACCTTGATGACGTTCTCGCTAAATCTGGCAACTTTCAAAATCCTCTTGGTGATTTTTTTTTATTTTTTTTATTTTTTTTTTTTGTGGCCAAAGTGACTAGCAACAAATCTAGCGACTCTTTCTAGTGTTATTGGAGACTTTTCTGGTGTTTTGGAGACTCTGACGTGAAAACACGTATCGCTCTGCAGTTACTGTCCCCAACGAGCAGCGATGCTGCCGTGAGCTCCTCCCGTCCCAAAGTGCTCACAGGCAGTCAGGAGTCTGGTCAGCAGTCCAGCTGCAGGCTGCAGGACAACCAGACGGCATTTTTATTTTGCTGCAGGTGGATAATTTAAGATCGGCTTTTTATTTCATAAATACCAGGGTAATTCAAATAGATATTTAGTATTTTATTTAAAGGTAACCTTCAATCCAGCATCTTTTTTTTGTTGGAGTTAAAAATGTTTTTGTTGCAGAAATAAAATTTCGTTTTCTCTGTGGCAGTTCATTGATTTCATAAATGCAACACACTAGTTTTTTTTTTAGTTTTTTTTTATACATAGCATAAAGTTAAAAATGATATATGCAGTGTTATCTTAATTTTAGATTTCAAAGGGGTTTTGTGGCTCCCAGTGTTTTCTTTTCCATGGGAAACGGGTCCAAATGGCTCTTTGAGTGTTTAAGGTTGCCGACCCCTG
>NW_007578809.1:279400-284617 GCF_000690725.1 Stegastes partitus | reverse complement strand
TTTTTTACAATACTCAGGTAAATTTAGATGTGCAGATTTGTTGGAAATTATTTGGGGTGAAATGTGCAACTTTACTTTTTGTAGAAAAATGTAGAACAGTTTAAATGGAAAATAATGACTCTCAGAACAAAGCTGCAAAGACCTTTATCACTGATACCAATATGTGTGCAGAGATCTTCTTTCACTTTCAGGTTTACGGGATGATTTCTGAGAAGTAGTCGTGTTTGTCTTATAAGACAACACGGGCAAGGCGTATGTGAGGTGTTTCTATTTGCGTGTACACTATGCATACAAGCAGCTACACAGCCGAGCTCACCCTCTGATTGGTCACAGCCCTGCATTCATTTCACCGGTACAAAATAATAAGAAACCTAAGGGCTACAATAGGGTCCTTGCACTGTTTATGTTCGGCCCCTATTATCAAATCATTTATGTTTATAACATCCAAAATTATCGTTATGAACGATTCTTTTGAAGCTCAAGAGCGAATTACACAATCTTATGTTTATCATAGCATTATTCCATAATTTGACCCCAACAACAGAAGCACATTTCATTTTTGCTTTTTGTGAAGTGAACATAAACATCTCTCTAATCATATTTGGACTCCTGTAATGTAAAAAAAAACTTTTGGACACTGTGAGAGAAACATTGCTCTGGCTCTATACATTATGTGCATTATTTCATAGTGTACCAAGTCATTACATTTCATCGCATGAGATTTTATAACCAGTGGATTTGTGTGATCACGTTAACCATCCTTATTAATGATACATATGGCCCACTTTTGTAACATGACTGAGTTTATAGTTTTAAAAGTTGACCCCCACAACTCGACACAATAAGACATGTAAGGAACTATCAGGGAGCAATAAACTAGATACAGAGCTTTATAATTTATATTTTTAGAGTTATATAGGATTGCTAAAGACTTAACTTTAATATATTCAATATGTTTCCATTTTAACTTCTGATCGGTAACAACCCCTAGAAATTTTATCTCAGACACTCTTTCAATTTCAGCATCACATATTTTTAGTTTAATATCCCCGTCATTTTGTTTGATTTCCAAAAATCCTAAATTTGGTTTTCTTTACATTGAGAGACAATTTAACATCAAACCAAGTTTTGAGAATTTCCAACTCCCTTTCAGTATCATTCAGAAGTTCCTTTAAATTTTTCCCAGAGCAAAATATATTTGTGTCATCTGCAAAAATAATAAATTTAAGCAGTTCAGTAACATTACAAATATCATTTATATAACAATCACTGATCCCTGAGGTACTCCACAAGTGACCTTTCTAAAACATGATCGTGTATTATTAATACACACACACATTATCTGTTATATAAGTAACGTTCCAACCAAGAGTGGGCTACACCTCCTATGCCATACTTTCTATCCATTGTGTCAAAGGCCTTCTGTGGCTCAGGTGGTAGAGCGGTTGTCCTCTGATCGTAAGGTTGGTGGTTCGATCCTCCGCTCCTCCACAGTCGAAGTGTCCTTGTGCAAGACACTGAACCCACAGTTGCTCCTAATAGCAGGCTCACGCTTTGCATGGCAGCTCTGTCGCCTTGGTCTATGAATGTGTGTGTGAATGAGAAAACATTGTAAAGCTTTGAGTGCCGTTAAGGTAGAAAAGCGCTGTATAAGTCCATTCTGTAGATCTTCATTTTGGTGATTTCTCAAGGATTTCAGGGAGTCTCTGAACAGGTGAAGTATTGTCCTGAACACATTCGAGCACTTTGCTGATGAGCAGTGATCCAAAATCATAATACCTGTCAACAGGTGAGAAGTCTGATTGAGAATTACAGAAAACACTTGATTGCAGTGATTGGCTCAAAGGGTTCAAAAAAATATTATTTTACAGGTCTCATCATGCTTGTTTGCTTGTTGTTGTTTAAATATTTCTGTTGAAGCACAATTCAAAAGCAACGTCATGATTTTCATTAAATTCTTATTCATTACTTTTGTCAATTTTAACTTATTTCAGTGACAGCTGTTTTTTTGTTTTCCTTCTTTAATGGGAGGGTGTGAATACATTTGAAGACAACTGTATTATTTAAGGTACATTTATTCTGCCTTTTACTAGAAAACCTGAAGTAGAGTAACTTTAAACACACTTGAGCTTTTGGTAGTAGGCAGTAATTTTAATGTGTGCTGCAGTGATGTGTGTTTACTTTCTAACACACAGCAAAATCAGCATACCCAAACTAACTCTGGCAGAATTGATTTCAACACTTTTGAAATGTCTATATGGGTCCACACAACAAAGTGTTAATTTACCCTCTTTTTGAGGGGTTGATATCTTAACACTAATTAAGTGTACTAAACAAGTGTTAAGCATCAACTCTCTCAAGACACTTTGTCAACTTTAAATCAGTGTTAAGCCAACAATAACATTGCAAGGTGTACCGGCTCTTCTGAATGACTGAAAATTACTGAAAAAATGGCAAAAATAATAACAACAATGCATTTTATTTGAGTACAAGCGCTTAACATGACACCCAAGCACATTTTACGAAACAAATACAGTAAGTATCGAAGTACAGAAACAAAAGAAAACACAGTTAAATACCAAGGTAATAAATTAGGGTAAAAACAGACAAAGTAGCTGCATTAAGGTGGGATAAGCAGTCCTAGACAGGTGAGTTTTGAGTTTGGCTTTTAACAGGATGAATTAATTAATGTTCCTGAGTTCCGGTGGTAGTGACTCCATTAAACGGGCGGAGGGGACAGACTAATGGAGAGAGAAGGATCTGAGGGAGCGAGAAAGAAATGAAGCTTTTGTAATTATACTGGGAGTAAACATTCCCAGAGGCACACGTTACGTTCCCCATGCAGCTACTTGTACAAAATAATGTTGATAACGTTGTCTGACTCACCAGAATAACATTGTGTTGAATGGACGCGGTTAGCATTACTGTTCGATGTTAGCTTGTGCTAATGCTAACTTATTGCTAACCCCCCACAACCAAAACACTACGTACGTTAGTGTTACTTTAGCTTTTGAACAGCTCAGTAGGAAAACAGTCTTATAAAACTTTATCATATTCAGTGTTTGCTATCAAATGTGGAGTTTTATCGGTGGCCATGTGACAGTGTGGCGGTAAGCAGTGTGAACGTGACTTATCACAGCAAAAACACCAGATACATTTATATCAAAACATAATGTTAACTTAATTCACTTACTGAAAAATGCAAAGAAGAAGCAAGCTTTAACAAGCTCAAACACAGTTTTCAGACTCCTTCGGTTCAGCTTCAGTTGAGACGTTCAGTTCGTGAGACCAAGGGGCAGAGTTGAGTTCCACTGGTAGAGTCTTGGTCAGGTTTAGAGTTCAGAGTGAAATGTTCAGCGTTGATGTTACAACAATCACACTTGCAGATTTGATCTAAAGACACTCGGCTTTGACATTCTGTTTTGACACCAAGTACTTGTCAACTCAGAGTTAAATATAAGGGGTTTGACTCTATCTAGAGTAAAATTAACTCCACTCTTGCTCAAATTTCACCAACACCCAAAATGTAACTCTTTTCAATTTGCTGCAGGGAAGTGAATGTTGCTGGCGTGTGCACAGACTCTTTCAACATTTTAACACCATCAGCATTTTGACTGTCCAACACAACCGACTGTAAGTCAATAAAATATTACACTTTCCAAACTTGTTCTGCAAATGATCAACTGTGTGTTAATTCGACTCTGTGAGGATCTCATGAGAGAAAATAAAACCCTTTAATCTTTTGAATATGACTAATGCACTTTGCATCTAATTGCACATCCCTTCTTTTTAGTTAGAATAGAATAGAATAGAATAGAACTTTATTGATCCCTTTAGTGGAAACCTCAGGGAAATTGTTGATCGTAAAAACTGAATTGCTCTTTAAGTATTTATTGCAGGGAGATGGAGCTCATAAGAAATGAACCTGTTAGTTGCTTGTCTGTGTGACGAAGTGTCACAGAGAAAAACGATGTTGAATTTAGATCACATGTTACTAAAATTACAATTTGCATACAAGCATTTATCTGTTACTTTGGTCTAAGTTACTTAAACTTGTCATTGCACGGATATGGAACACAGATCAGAATAAAGAGTGAAAACAGAGTAACGGAAAGCTTTTTTTTTGTTGTTGTTTTTTTGGAAGCTGCTCAGCCCAGTGGTGATGTTGCTTCCTGTCTGACCGGATTCACTGAACTGAGACCGCACTTTAACACATGGTTGCGCGCATAAGTGAAACAAAGTGCTAAATGCGTGCTACAATGTAAATATTACTTTGCTAACCTGTTTAGGCATTGTTTAGATATACAGTCATCTTATTCTGTGTTTAATGCTGGTTTCAGTGCTTCTAAATATATTTACGTAGTTAATTAGATACACGTGACTCTAATAAGCCCTCGTTGGAGTGCGAAACTGGATTTCTGGGTGTTATTGTGAAGTTTATTTTAGCTTCATTTGCATTAGTCACTTATAACCTCTGTGTTGCACCAGACACACTTTGATTGTTATTTGACAGCCTTCATTCATGCGAGCTTCACGTGTTACAGTTGCAGTCACTAATCGTTGCGGTCTGCGCCCACTAGAGGGAGCCAGAGACATTTAAACGCCTACTTTCTTTATTAACCCTTAACTTTCATGCCTTTTTGTTTATTCTATTGCCTATTTGATTTCTTTGGACCGAATTAATACATTTCCAGTCAGATAATTCAATGTTTGTTATTGTATTATTGCTTTTGAAATATTTTTACATCCATCCATCCATCCATTCTCTTCCGCTTATCCGGGGTCGGGTCGCGGGGGCAGCAGGCGGAGCAGGTCGTCCCAGACCTCCCTCCCCCCGGCGACGCTTTCTTTTTTACAGTAATAATTAATATTCTTTGTACTGTGTTTCTTTTGTAGACACATAATCCATTGTGTTGTATTGTCCGGGTTGAGTTGTAATGTTTTGTTTGCCGTGTTTTAATTGTACGTTTGCACTACCTTTTTATATTGCACTACTGTTTCCATATTTGTATTTCTATTTTTACTTTATCCTATTTTTTGTCTTATTTTATTTATTTATTTATTTTTATCTGATGTTGTTGCACTGCATTCTTTGCACGACCACTTTAGCTCTGGATCTGAGAAACACTGTCTCATTTCACCGTGTGAAAAATGAACACATCAATATAAAAGGATGCAACAGTTTTACTTTTGGGGAACAGTCCACCAAACGTAACA
>NW_007578809.1:276576-278445 GCF_000690725.1 Stegastes partitus | reverse complement strand
GCATCGCTAATAGAACAGTCACTATTTTAAAAGAGCTCTTTGTTCGATAAAGGGGTTTGCCATCTTCCATCTTCAAAGTGAGCGAGAACTCCCTGGCTTTTGTCAAGAACTTCCTGGTGCTTGTCCAATTCCTAGAACCAAGGGGGGCTTTGAACCCTTTGGCTCTGGGATTGCGACTGTTCAAGATGTCAAACAGCTTCTATTTCCTCTGTACCTATGCTTTTCAAAATTAAATTGCAGCATCGCTTTAAACCTATAAATCTGAGATGTGACAATCAGGGTGCTTCTGAGGTAAGTACGAGGTAGGTATAAACAGTTTTATCCAAGTTCTTGCATATTGTTGAATTTGAGGAGGGTCATAATTAGCAAGTTTCCTGAGGTTTCCCAACAAAGGGATCAATAAAGTTCTATTCTATTCTAATTATTTAATCATTCCTGATGCAAAGAAATGAAAAAAAGAAAAGAGAAAGATAAAGAGTTAATCCTGGTGGCATTCACATTTTAACAACCACCCTCGTTTCGGGGTTACGTGAATTAATTCTGAAGTAGCCTCACAATCTTTGAACTCTGCAGAGTCCACGTCCTGCAGGGTGTGGAGCGCCACTGCCACAGAGTTACTCAAAGTCTGAGCAGCCAAGGAGACCTGGATTGAGTTTATAAGGAGAAATGAAGAGCACATTACCGCTACAAGATACAAACATCATCAAAAAGTATAAAAACACAATAACGCCCTAGAACCCATTTCTATTGCGGTCCTCTATACATAAATCATCATGCAAACATACCTTCATCCTCTGATTAGCAAAGTTCACATGTGTATCTGTGACTCTGTTGGCAGCATGTAGTCCACTTTTCTTTTGAACATTGTATATATTATATACTTCCAATCAATACTGCCAGTTATGCTTCTAACGGGGCTGTACGCCTGCACAATCAGATTGTTTCTCACTGCACACGTCAAATGTAAAGCACCATATTTTGCACAATTATGTGAATACAATCAAAATGTATAAAAAGCAGAACAGACACAACCAGAGCAAATAGGCAATAATGAGCACGTACCTGCAACATATTGCATGTCAGCTTCAGCATGTGGTAAGCATCCATCATGACAAAAGCTCGTCAGATGCAGACTTTAAAAGTTCATATAAAGCAAAAAACAGATTTTAAAAACTTCCTTGGCATCTCCATCGTATTCGTGCTAATCTAGTACAACTACGTGAATATAATAATAGTAGTATAATATAGAAGGAAAAACAAAGAAAATAGCTAAAACTATAGAAAGTAGGTTGGAGCTGCTGCAACTGGCTGCCATTCTCACGGCACGATAGTGTATTTTATTCGTATTTTTGTCATTTGAATTGTCGCCAAGTTAATAACGTTTGTAAGAAACTAAACTGTTTGTAAATCCGTCAAGATTCCAGCAAGATAAGAGTATTTACATTTGTGCAGATCACTCACCTTCCTTCACGTACCACAGGTTCTGCCAGAGAGCTTCAAAATGGCCGCCGGGGATCCCGTTCGAAACGCCGCCTTAAGACATGTAGCCTTAATTATATATATCTATGGTTGAAACAGTTTATGGAGGGGGTGTGAGGAGTCCCTGACAATGTTCAGGGTCCTGAACAAAACAATCGTCAGTTTTTCACATCAGCTAAATTTGCTCATCAGACCAATACGGATACATGGGAAAAAACACGAATATCAGCCGATACCGATGCTGCTAATCACCATATTTGAGCACAAAATCCAGCTGGACCTGGGATACTGAAGGAGAGGCGGCGTTCAGCTCAATGTGCATCCCAGCGTCTCCGTCTGATGTGTAGTGTTTTTTTATTTGCTGTCGACAGACTCTGGTCTCCTCGGTTT
>NW_007578809.1:271553-275756 GCF_000690725.1 Stegastes partitus | reverse complement strand
TTTTTTGTTAAGTATATAATTCCACATGTGTTAATTCATAGTTTTGATGCCTTCAGTGTGAATCTACAATTTTCATAGTCATGAAAATAAAGAAAACTCTTTGAATGAGAAGGTGTGTCCAAACTTTTGGTCTGTACTGTATATGACATATATATATATATATTTGTCATACATATATGTATGTATCTGTCATATACATAGTGTTTATATATTTCTAATTATATTTCAACAACATAATTTTCTTTTTTAATGTTTTAGTGAACTTTGACCTCACGGGTGACCCTTCGCTAAGCCCCACCCCTCCACCAGCAGCTGTCCAATCCTACGATAGCAACTGTTACTAGGAACGGGAGGCCTAATGAATGGTCAGAGCGATGGAAAAAGGTGAAACAGTATTGTTGTAGCAAACCTATTTGTCCATGCGTATGTAGAGTGGTCTGTCTGTATCTCAATCCGTTCGTCCAAAGTGAGATTGGTCAATGTGTAAAAGAAGTTGTCAATGCGAACCAGAATCTACAAAAGTCGTCTCACAATTTGTCTGTAATCAGTGTTTAAAAAAATCTGCTCATCTGTATTAAAATTCGGACATGTAATAAGAGTTGTCAATGCGTACAAAGAGTTGTCAGTGTGTACAGAGGTATACGTAATTGAAAAGTCTACGTATTCGAGTCAAGTAGCTTCCCCATTGGCTGTCTTTTCACACATGACTTTTGCTACACTTCTACTGTGAGAGAATCTGAAACTGAAAAGTATCTGAAAATCAGGGTTTCTGTGTCCTGAGCTCAGGCTCACAGGATCGTTCACTGTGGCTGCTCTGCTGCCCTGTACCTCAGAAGCTACTGAGCTAACTGGCTAACCATAAGTGCATTTTCTTATTGTAAATTAATATGTACAGCTGCCCCCAGTACAATGTCCTGGTTTCATGTGTAATCAAGTCAATGTGAAATGATTTCTGTGACATCACAGTAATTGTATTGCTTCTAAGTTGAACAATAGAGTTTGCTTGAATGTAAAATTTAACGCTAGCAGTTTGGATTTTTGCAGAGTTCAAAAGAAATAAAAAAAAACAGCTTAAGACAAGAAGAGAACAATGCATTTCCAACAGAATCCCTTTAATATTACAGCTCAGTCACATAACATTTATCAGACAGTAGAGCTTTATTTTCTGTCAAACCAGTTGCCAACACTTAATCAAATGATTTTTTTTCTTTCAAATCAGCTCACAGAAAGCATAAAAACATTGGTTCTCAATATCCAAAAATATAATCAACTGTGTTACAAACTTCAACTTTGACTTGTACAGTTTACAGCAACCTTCCATTTTAATGATGTAACATTAAATACAGTCACATTACCATCTTTGCCATAAAGATTTCCTCAAATACTAAAAAGCCAAACTCACAACAAAATGTCATTAATCACGAACCTTGAGCATGTAATTAGTGATTAGAAATATCAAAAGCGGTTTCTAAGTAATGGAAAGTTTTATAATGAACAAGAATAGAGGGAGCTATAGAGATCTTATTTTGGTCCAGATGTCTGTAAAGATCCGAACATGTCTGTAGACCTGCACACCTTGTGGTGCTTCTCCTTATTATCTAAAGAAATGTACCACTTTGTTAAAAAAGCCTTTCTGGTTCTTCTTCTCCTGTCTTTCCTCTGAAAGTTCCCCCTCTGTTTTTGTGAGTTTGTCTCGTTTGGCTACTTTGGAGATGAGTTTTGCTCTTTCCTTCACTGCCTCCAGAGACTGAATTCGAGCCTGGTAACCTTCTCGGACCTCAGATTTTTCTCCTTCGATCATCATGTCAATGTACTCTGGAGTGGTCAGGGGATTCGGCCTCAGGGCGATCTCCTGCAGACGAGTTATGCTTTGAGCCGACTGATCAATGAGGCCCAACATCACGTCTTGAAAGTGAACAATCTCCTCCTCTTGCCTCTCAATCAGTTCCTGTATAGTCATCTTTTCATTCGAAGCTTTCTCGTACTTGTGTTTCAACTCTTGCAGTGTCTGCTTCTCTTTGACTGTAACGTACTCCCACCTGTATGTCTGGTTAAAATGTACGCTCCAAATGCATTTTCCAGGGCAGACAGTGCACATCCCGGTCCGATCCATTGATGCACAGCCACGTTTCTCGTTGTCATTTGCAATTGCACATGGGTAGTGGCATGTTGTTGAACATTTCTGACAGTTGGTAATGTATGCTCCTTTCTCTGTGAGCTGTTTTTTGACTGGTTGAATAACATCCACCTCAATCACAAAGTTTTCATTTGAAGTCATGACTGTTTCGTGCTCCTTGATCTTTTCTTGGGTTGTCTTTATTTCTTGTAGTTTTGCCAGTCCAGCTCTGACTTGTGGCTGCAAACCTTCGATTGCTGTTTCAAGATGCTTTCGCTCATTTAAAACCTCTTGGGTCATGAGCAAACTCTTGGTTTTCATTTTACCCAAAGCAGTGAAGAACTTCTCCATACTTTTGGTCCCCATCTTCCAAAACATTTCATCAAAGCTGTTGTCCTCATCCGAGTCCTCACCACTGTCCCTGTTACATTTGTTGTCTGCAAACAGCGCTGAGTTGTTGAACTTGAAGTGAACTGGAAGCCCTAACTCATTTTTTGGGCATGGAATCCCGGAGACATTTATTGCCTCTAGAACTGGTGGCTGCTTGCCATCAGCAAAAGTCACCAGTATCTCGATGTTTTCTGCCACATCTTTGCCAAAAATAGAGAGCACTGAGTCAAACACATATATCTGTGTTGCTGTTAGTCGTGCAAGAGAAGCCTGAGTAACAAAACACACTGCATCAAGCTCACTGACTCCATTAGAGGAGGTGAAAAGCCTGCGGATTTGTTCTGTGATCTCCTTGTCTCTTGCTACTCCTCTTGTATCTCCAAACCCTGGCGTGTCCACAACAGTCAGAGAGAAGGGGGTTTTAAATCCCTCCTGGTGGTTGATTTCGTACACAGTGACTTCAGACGTCTGGCTGTGAGCTTGTGATTTTGATTGATCTTCATCAATTATCTTGAATCTGAAACTGTCGTTCCAGTCGACACCAACAACGTAGTTGAACATTCCATTGATTAGAGTCGACTTTCCTGACCCAGTTGCTCCAAGAAGCATTATCGTACGATTCTGCCTCATGCTCTTTTTGCCAAAGTTAAACTTCCTGCAGCCGTCTATGTCCACATCTTCTTCTTCTAGTCGCAGGTTGTAAACTGAAGGCAAGTTTGAGTTCATTTTTTTGCTGATGTGTTTCAGGTATTCGGCAAGACGTGCAAATTGGCGCTTCGTTGTAGAGACGTTAACAGTGATGCTTTCTTTGCTTTTTCCATCGACACCACAATCACATCTGACCCTGACTGCATATCCTGTCTCTGGCTGAAGCCCTGAAATGATCGCCTCTTCAGCGTTTGTCATCATTTGTTTCCACTGCAGATCTTCTTGTTTTGCCTGATTGTTTGTTTGTGCAAACTCCAAGATGTAGCTCAATATCTGGACGTCCTGTCCGAGCTCAGCAGGTTTCTGCCAGCAGACTGAAATCTCATATGAGTTTGCGTCAACGTGAGGTTTGTCAGGAGGGCTGCAAGGTAAGGTTTTAATGGACTCACTGACTACACTGGCCGGCCCGACACCTGCTGAGGTCACTGCTCTGCATCTGAACATGTACTCTGTGTTTGGCCTCAGGTCGCCCACTGTGACTTCTCCAGCGCTCTGCGCTGCCTTTTGTTTCCATTGCTCCTCTCCACTGACACAGAACTCCACAGAGTAGGAGGTGATGTTCTCTGCTCCACATTTGGGGGGAGAAAACTTCAGATTCACACTGTTGTGGTTTATGTCTCCTGCTGTCACAGTTTCAGGCTTTGAAGGAGGCTCAAAGTTCTCAGTGACAGAGAAACCGTCTTTATAAAGGTAGATGCTTGAACCTTTCTGGGTCTCATTTGTTAAACCCACCGTCAGGAACTTTGTGTTCTTGTTCTCCATGTTGGCTTCTGCAAAATCACTGAAGAGTTTTGCTTTTTTTCTCATGTCATCTGCTGTGTCTTTGGAAAGGTACCATTGTTCCTTTTCTACATTGTGAGTGCGTGGATCCTGAAGCTCTTCTGGTTTGGTTGTTCCTTTTAAGTAGTTTGATAAAGCTGAGAGGTACGATTCATCACTTCCCAGTGAGGTGAAGACAAAACACACAGCATGTTCTGCACTGAAAAGTT
>NW_007578809.1:268218-271068 GCF_000690725.1 Stegastes partitus | reverse complement strand
CAAGAGAAAAGTCTCCATGGAATTTGCAGGAGAATTTCTCAATATTTGTTGTGTCCTTATCCTCCATTTTCAGGGACCCTTCACCCTCTATTGAAATGCAGGGAATCTTCTTGATCATTACTTTCAAGTTGCCCTGAATGTCTTGATGATTTTCTTTGTCAGACACCTCCCGGTCAAACACAAAGAAGGCTTGTGCCCCATAAAGGATACCTGTGACTACATGTGTTGCTAAGCCTTGCTCAAATACATACGGATGCTTCACATTGCCTCTTCCGAGATGATTCATGGACAGCTCCTGGAACTTGGTAGTTGCTTTGTACTGCAGTGTTACTCTGGCCTGATTCTTAGATTTCTTGTCATCATGCAGGTATTTGGCTGATCCTTCCACCTCAACCAGTCCACAAAGAAAACTTGCCTTCAGGGAGGCCTCCACATTGAGCGCTGATGATTTATCCTCAATACATTCAGATGCAACTATCTCAAATTCACTGCTGGGTTTTAGTTGTTCTCTTGTATTTTTCTTCAAGTCGTCGTGGTCCCACAGTGTCATTCCTTCAAAAATGAAGATTAGAAGTTAAATTTTCTTTTACTTTAGACACAAATCAGAGAAATGGTGGACGTGAGATGCGAGATGAAAAGCAACACAACTTGTCCTTTTCTAAGAAGTTCTGCTCTTGAGAGCATGATCAAATCACAAAATAATTAAAAGCTTCTTCCACCATCCTTTAAGGTCTCCTACTGTGTCACTTTTTAACAAATTAATGAAACTCTCACATCTCCACAATGCATCAGTTTTAATTTTCAGCTTAAAACATTGCAAAGAACATTTACCATAGTCTAACTGACTGGACGTAGACTTTAGACATAAGCCTGTCACCAGCCCCTGAATTCATGCATTTTTCTCCTCTCCTGCTATCTGCATGTTACCTTTTTCAAAATACCCTGTACAAAGGACACAATGACAACAACCTCTGGGCAGTAACCTATCATACTGAAAACGTCGAGTTTTGCCGAGGATTTCGATCTTGTTGTAAGGCAGCCCTGCTGGTTTTCATTCAGTGAATTATCCATTGTAATCACAGTGCTCACGTTCCTGCATGGAAAGGATCTCACCAAAACAACTCCCCTATCACTATTTTGAGGGGACGCTGTGGCTCCATCCTTTGTGTAGCTCCAACCAATATGATTGTAATTTGTTTGATAAAGTACAAACAAACCAGTGTTTTTTTCTCCCCTGTAGCTGAATATTAATGAAGTACAGCCAGACAAGTCTGTAATGCAGAATGGTTCATCTATACAAGACTAATTTCACCATGACTGTATAACTTGTGGTTTCAGTCCTGTTCTTAATGGACTTTCATGGTCTGGACCTTAATTACCTGCTTCAGGAAGAAGACCGTTGACTGCAGCTGACACTGATGTAAATGAGTGTGAGTCCAGAACTTTTGTTGCTTCTAACCTTCTGTCTGACTTTTGGTCATTTTTAAATTTTCAAAACAGTCTTTGTTTTTAACTCTTGTTGTTGATTAGTTTGTAAGATGATTTTATGGTTCTAACATTTTGAAGAATGTTCAATGTGTCTGGGTTAGCATAAATTAAACTTGTGAAATGATCTACTGCAGTCATCAAAAAGGGATAAACAGTGTTTGTAACACATCAAAGAAATGCATTCAACATAACTGATCATAAGTGTGTGAACAGTACAGAGCAGTAAAACATTCTCTAACTTCAGCAACAGATGGCAGTATGAGTCAATACACTGTGTCTGAATCCTTGAAAGCAAACTGTGGGCCACTTCTTTGTCTCAGGTTGTTAATTTTACTTTTCAATGACCTTTGTAAAGTATTGAAATGGTTCAGAAATATCTTTGTAGATGGCTTGTTTTTTCTTGGTGTCATTTGAATGAGACTTTGAGAACAGTTGAAGAGGAAAAAACAAATTAATAAAGACGTAAAACAGAGAAGTGGTTTTAGGTGACAGTTTCAAATTTCTGAAAACTGTGTTATGAATATGGAGGTAAATTTAAATACGTAATGTAGAAACTGTAAATGAAAGAAAATCTAGATGTTAAACTTGATGGCATAGATGCAAGAAAATGTATATCAAATATGTGAAATCAAAAATATCTAAATCAAACTCAACACAGTTGTAAAGCTTAAAGGTTTCCTGTAGAGTCTAAGACCTCCAGTATCTCTGAGACCACTGTGAGTGGGCTGCTGTTTGGTTTATCACATACAAATACATAAGGATGCACACTAGCATTGCTTAATTTAAGTTAGGGTCATTTTGACAAAGTGTGTGTCCTTTTATAATGCAGGACAGTATTAAATTATAAGCAAAAGTTTACAAAATGAAGTGTGAAACTGTCAAGTTTTTCAGTTGTCTTGTTCTTGAGATAAAGTGGAAAGTAAAACATTCTAAAATTAAAAAACAAGGAAGGTTTATTATTTAAGTTAAAGGTGTAACTCCACAAGAGTTTTTATTAAACCCCGTGACCAAGTGAGAAGGTTTGGTCTGTATATTCAAGTCAAAAATTTTAATTTGCCCTCTGACTTTGGCAGTAGCTTAGAATTTACAACAATACTGCTGAATTCTCTGCATCTTTAAGTCATGTAAATGGGGAGTTTTCAGCTGGCATTGTCCATCAGAGGGGCTGCTGCGGTGGCGCAGTTGGTAGCACTGTTGCCTCGCAGCTAGAAGGTCGCCGGTTTGCGTCCCGGTGAGGACACCTGGAATCTTTCTGTGTGGAGTTTGCATGTTCTCCCCGTACAGCGTGGGTTCTCTCCGGGTTCTCCGGCTTCCTCCCACACAGTCTAAAAACATGTTGAGGTTAATTGGTGATTCTAAATT
>NW_007578809.1:260659-268038 GCF_000690725.1 Stegastes partitus | reverse complement strand
TACCGTGACGTCAGCCGTTGGTTTCTGCACTGAGAAAATGAAGCCAGGGTTTTGCTACTTCCTGGTTGACATCTTGGATTTTTGGAGCCAGTGACACAAAAATCGTCGGAGGGGGGCGGAGCCATAGGAGCAGCGATTGGTCAGACGGATTGAGAGGCAGGTCCTCTTTACTGCCTTCTGCTTGCTTTGTCTGTATGGTCGCTGCCGACTGTAAATTAAGCCAGCCACCCCCCTTGTCCTGCAAAATTTTGACGATTTTTTAAAAATTCAGCATTGATTTATTTACAGATTGGCCACCTGATCTCTGGATTTGACTATGAAAACTCGTAAGAAAAAAATCCTGAGCTGTAGGAATGCAGTATTTCGTGATCTGTGATCACTTCTTTTCCAATTTAAGTCTATGGGAGCCAGGGCTTTTTGGAGCCAGCAGCTCGCGGACGCAGGTTTTTGACACTTCCGGGTTGGCTTCATTTTTCAGGGCCGGTTGCTATGTCCATCTTTTATACAGTCTATGGGATGGATGCTCTTGGGGGGCCCCCTACTGGTGACCGGGGCCCTAAGCAGACACTTAGTTCACTTATGCCTCGGGCCAGCTCTGATGGACATCCATCCATCCATCCATTATCGAGAAAAGTCAGTACTTCTTTAATTTACATTCTCGTCACAAAGTAGTCACGGAAAAAAGGGTCATCAAGGAAAAGCTTTCGTTTAAGTTTTCGTTGACAAAATTAACACTGCACCGGGGTCAGACGAGCCCCCCCTGGCATCGCACCTACTATTCGAGAAGGACAGGTATAAATTATATATTGAGATTTGCTGTTTACAATAATTGCTTGCTGCAGAGCATAGTCATTTATGTCATTAAGATTTATTATAATACATAATCACATGACAAGAGACTTGTTTTTAGATAAATGTATATCGTGAATACATTCGCAAGGAAAAACACACTGGAGTAAGAGTTTTCATATTTAATGTCTCATATGACATCTAACATGGCTAACAATTGTTGTTGTTATGTCTTGCATCTTCTAAAGAGCTCTGTCTCTCACCCCCACCCACTGTATCTTCTGTCCCTGTTCCTGCTATAACCTCAGCTGATTTACCTGGTAAGTAAACAACAAAACAGACTTTGTAATTTCAAGGGTAATATGACATCTAAGATGGATGACTTTTGGTTTATTTTGTTACTTTTAGTGTGTCTATGACATTCAATATCTCAGTTAAATAAGACACTTTAAATATTAACCTATTTTGCCCCACTGGCAACAATTGTTGCCAAAGTGTATCAATGTCATTTTCAACTCACAATAAAAAATCGCAAAGCTACTGAAGCAACTTTTTCCACTTATATGCTAGTAGACACCTTAGACAAAGGTTTTGGTTTATAAAAAATAGTTTCCAAGTGCTTCCTGTCACATGACATCATCTGCTTCCTGCTCCTTCCGGCTGAAGGCATGGCGAATGCAAATCCTCCCGGAGAGAGGTAATTTTCATAAATTTCTTATGATTTTCCCCCCAAACATATTTATAATTATTTAATCATTCAAGTCTCTAGAGTAACCCTCCCCCCAAAAATTGTACCTGGGATAAATATTTTTTTGTTCATGGCCTTATTTCTGTGAGTGGCAACAAAAGTTGCCAGTGGGCACATAGCTTGTCGTTAACTAAAGGAAAACACTGTCTGCAGGATTGCTCATAATTTACTTATTTTAAATGGTAGAATGATGTACAATGGTTCATTTTAGTCCTCTTCGAATACTCTTCTTAGCTAAATAAATTTACAGGTATTCAAGGTCTGTGTCTATAGGATTTAGATATGTTACCATACATCATTTTCTTGCTAGCTGCTAAGCGATTTTTCTCTGTCAGCTAACATTAGCTTGTGTTTCAATGAGGTAAAAAATTTTGATGTGCAGTTGGAGGTGCACTTTTCTTGACACACAAGCACTTACCATAGCCAATGCCCACACCTACACTCCCACCACCACCACCTCTACCCCCCACAAATCCCCCTTTTCCCTCTGGTATGCTATGTATGTAAGCAATTTTCAGGAGTATATGGGTATTTGAGAATATGTAGGTTATCTGTTTCACATGCATTGCATTTCTGTGACATAGAAATTATTATTTCTGCTCTGTTTCATTTGCAAAATCAGCAACAACATATGATTTTATTTCCACCAATTTGTTTCCACGCTAGTTTGGCGGTTTCTCGATTGGCAGCGTGAATTCAATGTTCGAAACCTCTGGTTGTTATGTTTTAACCTGTTGGAGATTGTTTTTATATCATACAGACTTGGTCTGAGATGTATATCTGATACAAAGGTTATTTATGTACAAAGAAACCAGTTCAAATTGTTTGTTGTTTTGAATTTTATACAGGTGGAACCAAGGTTTGAACCACGATCATTAGCTACCTTCCTGGGATGACAATATCCATTGGTATCCATGTACAGTTTTACATATTTTTCTTTGTTTTATACCACCACCCCGTTTGCACCTTTTTATTATTTATTATGACTATATTACTATTTTGTTATTACTATATTATCACTATTGTTTCTATATTACTATTAGGTGACATTTGACCTAGTGACAAGCTAAGTGATTACTGGCAACAATTGTCATAAAAATGCCATTTTCTTCAAATGAAAGTACAAAATGGAAAAAATAAATACATAGCATGATTCAGAGGGACTTAACTGATAAAATTATATGCCTTACAACTCTGAAAAAAATTGGGGCATAAATGGGTTAAGTGTAAATCAATCCCAGGTCACACTTGTAGGTGAATTTACGACCATTTCAGCTTATAAACTGTAGATGGGTGAAAACATACCTGGTAGATGCAAGGATGCTGTAAACAGCACTGCTGCTACTGTGCAGCTCTTTGAGGTTTTATATGTTGCTTCTCTGTGCGACCAGCAGGGAGAGCTGCTGACTTTTGCCAAATATTAATAGTAAGCTTTTTCTGCTAGTTTGCAAATCTGCTTCAATGATCTTTATCACTGTGGAATACAATCTAACAACAAGAAGTCTCACATCAAGTTTTACGAGTGTATTCGTTATAACAAATTACAAAATGAAGTAAGTTTATAGTAGATGTGTGAATGATCATTGATCAGTGTTATCGTCATTAGTGGAGGGCCACAAACATTGCTTAAGGCCCCTTGGAGGCTTGGGCTGGCACTGTTGTCCATCCATCCATCCATCCATCATCTATACACCGCTTAATCCTCACTAGCGTCGCTGGAGTCTATCCCAGCTGACTCAGGGTGAAGACAGGGGACACCCTGGACAGGTCACCAGTCTATCACAGGGCTACACTTAGAGACAGACAACCAAGCACACTCACATTCACACTTAAAGACAATTTAGAATCACCAATTAACCTCAACATGTTTCTGGACTGTGTGGGAGGAAGCTGGAGAACCCGGAGAGAATCCACACTGCACGGGGAGAACATGCAAACTCCACGCAGAAAGATCCTCGGAGTCCTAACTGGGACATGAACCGGGGATCTTATAGCTGCTAACCACCGAGCCACCATACAGAAGCTAGCATTGTGGTTATAAAATTTCAGCAATGACTGCTGGCTAACATGCTCTTAGTGGGCTGTATATCAGTCACTATGTCAGACTTGTTTTGTTGTCTGACAACAGAAACAAAATATGTAAATGGTACAAGTTTTATTGTAAGTTTAGCAGTAATTAAATGGGATATACGTAAACACAGAGTGCAGGAGAGAAGCTAAAAGATGTACAGTTTGTGATAATTAATGTACTCTCATACTTTGGAATTAAGGAACTTTTATACTGAATCAAGATGCACTTTGCTGCAGGGGTCCTGACTAGGGCCTGACCGATATGGATTTTTTTAAGGCCGATGCCGATTCCGATATTTGGCCCAAAAAAATTCTGACAACCGATTAATTGGCCGATTAAGTTTAAAAATATATAATGAATAAAATAGCTTCTTTTTTTGTACCTTAATGCTTACAACAATAAATAAACATTTTAGTGTACTTTTTTACAATACTATTTTAAATTTGCATTGTGCATTTTTCTTTCTATGGAGCATGCATGACTATAGCTTCCAGTTGTACTGATGAATTTATCTTTAGATTTAGGCCACAGGTTTATGCTGTATATAAGCAACATAATGAGTGAAGTCACTGGAAAAACATTATTTATGCAGCCCTCTGATGTTCTGTACTCTCAAAGACTGTGCTGTCTTTAAAATTGATGAGAATAAGTTCACAAAAATGTACGTTGAATTAAAGCTGCAAGCAGCGTTTGACAAGCCCTTGCACTTCCGCGCGTGTCAGACGTGGCGCACGTCGGGTTGTGGCAGAAATGCGCTCTGGGCAAAGTGACAATAGCCTAACCATAACCCTTTTCTTAAAAAAAGCAGTAAATGCTGTTAAGTGTCACAGTTGTGCAGAATGCTGTTGTTATTCCATTTGTCCACTAGATGGAGACCTGACTCCATTCAATCCTCAGTCCTCACTGTGTCTTCTCAGTCGCGCAAGAGTAAGCTGCAGCCAGAGCGGTTTAGAGGGCCGTCACGGAAACGCTGTTTGATGAAAACTCACAATTTTTGGTATGAGTCATCATCAGCATCTAAAGGCTCACGTCACCGCATTTGAGGTCAATACGGTTGACCCGCTAGTAATAGCACATGAAAGTGTAAAACATGTTCTTTCCTGTTGCCAGCAGGTGGCGCTATAACTGTGAATGGATAGTGGCATATGGGTTTTATCAGGGCAGGACTGTGATCAAGTATGTAAAGTTTTAGGCAGATTGGAGCATGTACAGGGTCGTCAGACATGCTTCCTTTCTGATGGCAAATCATCACAATTCAGAGGGCTGCCATAGCCACGCCCTTCAACGAAATACAAAGCTTTTGATAACTTTTAATCAACAGGCCCTGTTGTATGCGCTGGCCACACTTGAGGCATGTAGGAGTTAACCCCTAGGAGGAGTTCGCTCTTGAATATGACAAAAATCACAAAAAATTGCACAGTTATTTCAAAATGGCGGACTTCCTGTTGAGTTTACGGTATGGGTCCAAGAGGCTTTTTTGTGCGTCCTGATGTGTTACATATGCCTACCAAATTTTGTAAATGTCGGTTAAACGTCCTACGGGGGCTAATGGATAAATTGCTGCAGGGGGCGCTATAGAGCCATTTTGCCAAACAGGCACATATTGTCTGTTGCTGAGCCGATAGTGACTTGTATGTCAATTTTGGTGAGTTTATGAGCATTGTAAAGCTGTCAAAAAGTCCTTTCCATGTCATAGCAACTATGCGTCGCCATGGTAACACTGTTGCTTGAAAATGCAAACGGTTCGCACTGTAGCATCGTCAACATGGGAAGACTTAGCTGACCAATTTTACGAATGATATCACAAAGTTTGAAGCAATGGCACATGGAAGTGTAATGCCTCAAACAGCCTGTTACCAATAGGTGGCGCTATGACTGTGAATGGATTTGGGCATATGGATGTGATCAGGACAGCAGTCTGATTAAATATGTAAAGTTTGAGGCAGATTGGAGCATGTACAGGGTAGTTACACAGTACTTCCTCTTTCATGGCGAAGGATCAAAAATCAGAGGGCTGCCGTGGCCACGCCCTTTGACCTTTGCAGATGCTTTTGACGACATTTTACCTTCAAGGCGCATTCTACATGCTACCCAAATTTCAGCACTCTGTGACTTACCCCCTAGGAGGAGTTAGCTCAGGTTGGACAAACGAACAATCCAAAATGGCGGACTTCCTGTTGGGTTTAGAGTATGGCTGTCACTGACTTTTTTGTTCGTCCTAACCTCCTCCATATACCTACCAAATTGCGTAGGTCTGGGTCAAACATGCTTCCGATGGGACTCCGCTGAAATTTTCAAGCTGGCGCTGTGGAGCCATTTTGGCATTGACATGTCCAACTCCCTTAAAATATCAAAATTTTTGCCAGTCCTGATGTGTGTGGCAATTTTGGTGAGTTTTCGTGCATGTTCAGGCCCTCAAAATTGCATTTCAAAAGTCAGTACAAAAATGATCACAAGGATTACAACAGGGTCCTACACACTTTAGTGCTCAGGCCCTAAAAAGTTAGTTAAAAAGTTGTTTTCTGTAGTTCTCTGAAAACCCGTCAGAGTGAAGCTCTATGCGCTGTTTTGGTTTCAGAATTTGTGACAGAGTGAGAGATCTTACTGCTGTATGTTCGTACACTATCTTAACTCTGAGCCAAGTTTGACTTGTTAACCACAAGCAGCAGAAAAATCGGAGCTTTTTGTGGTGTTGCTGAAGTGTTTTACATGCTTTTTGCCTTGGAGAATATTTGTCTTTTTACAAAATCAAATTGTACAAAATGCTTAACAGCATTTTCTGTCTTATGAAAAATTAAGAATATATTGACGATTAATTGGCAAAACTCCAGCCGATTATGAATATTTTGAAAAGGACTATAATTGGCCGATTTAATCGGCCAGCCGATAAATCGGTCGGGCCCTAGTCCAGACAGCAGTCGATCAGTGACTGAAGATAAAAATGACTGATATTATGATGCTACAATTATGCAATGACACTAAAGAAAAACAATTAGTATAATAAGCTAAAGTTATGAAAACATAAACATATTGATGTTGATGCCTTTCTACGATCGCTGTCATCAATCATTGTGAGTAACTGTGGGAGCTCTCATGTACATACATGGGAAACTGCAGGGATTTAAAACTATTACTACGACTTGAAAATGTCATTTTTTGAGGAGGAAATGCTCTTGATACGTTTCATAGCTAACAGTGATACACAAGAAACAAAGAATTGTAGAAACTTACTACAAGGCACACAGCCTAATATTTTATATGTTTTCAAAACAGTAAAACAAATCTGTTAACATACACAAATAAAAATAACAACAGGACATGCTCACCTACACATTAAATAAAGAGCAAATGATATTTAGATGTAAGAACAAGACATAATCGAACATGAAAGAAACTTTCAAACTTAGTAAAGAAGTTTTACAAAAGCTGTGCAATGTAAAAAGTGCTTTGTCAGCGTCAAAAATCAAAGTGAACTTTGACGTAGGTCAACCTAACATCTGTAAAATGTAGCAAATGTAAAAACTTCTAGAAAGCAGTAAAAACATAAAATGTAAACTGTAATGTAGAAAATCATATTGAACTTTGAGGTAGAAAGCCTCAGAGACTATGGGTTAGGGTTCGCTCAGAGCTAATCTCTATGAGCTGCTGGACGACTGTATTGTATTGTGAGAAATCCACTGGTTAAGAATTGAACTGAGTGTTGAAACTGGGTGCTGTAACAGAAATCTTGTCAGAGAAGTGTAGTTTACACGACTCCTTTGTTATTTAATA
>NW_007578809.1:240878-257569 GCF_000690725.1 Stegastes partitus | reverse complement strand
ATAACACAACATGCACTTTCAGGTTTACGTGATGATTTCTGGGAAGCAGTCGCCCTTTTATTAAATATAAGATAACAAGAGCGAGGCGTATGTGGATGTTTGCGTTTGTCTGTACACTACACATATGTAATCCACGACAGAGTAAAAATACACAGCAGAGCATGCAGGGCAAAAAAAAAGTCAACATATAGTCGTGAACAAAAGTTTACATACACTTGTACCAGATAATGTATATCGTGGCAGTCACGGGTTTCCAATGACTCCTCGAACTTTGAATTATTACCTGAGTGATCACACCTGTGGCCAGGATTGGTGCTCCGACAGTGATTCACCAGCCACAGTATAAGCAGCCTTCAGTCCACTACTCAACACTGGATCGTAAACCACGCTCAGTTAGTTTACCCTTGCTCTGTGCTGCCATTCCGTTGTTTGTGTACTAACCTGTTTTTTTCCTCCTCTCCAGTTTGTACCACCTCGCCGTTCGAAACTCTGGCTTGCATCTCTGTCCGTCCATCCTCCACACCTGGCTCCTCTGGAAATAACCCAAACCGTCACTAGCTTTTCTGGTCCATCTCCACCGTCTCTGTCTTCAGCCACCGCTGCACCTGGTCTGATCCTTCCATCACCACTCACCACGCTGCCTCCCCTTCCCACCATGCGCGCTCGGTCAGCTATCTGTAAGCCTCCAGTCTCACTGAACTCCGCTTGCCTAGCCGCTAGCACACGAAACCCGTAGCTTTTGTTATCTGCTTAACCCTGTTAATACTATGTTTGCCCGACTTGGTGTTACCATCCTCGTCTACCTCAGCTTTGAAAAATTACTCAATTGTAATTTGATTCTGGTTTAAGAGTTTATTTTGTATGCAGTTATTCCACCTGTCCTGTAGGTGTCTCTATACATATTTAGTTTCCTGTTCTGTAAATATTGTGATTCTGTAAATTAATATTGTTATCTTGTGCTTGGTTTGCCGAGTTTTATGTCTGCACTTGAGTCTCTGAACCTGATCCGTGACAACACAACAAACAATCTTGCATTTTGGTTCTTTCACAGATANAAACTCTCACATCTCCACAATGCATCAATTTTAATTTTCACCTTAAAACATTGCAAAGAACATTTCCCATAGTATGACTGACTGGACGTAGACTTTAGACATAAGCCTGTCACCAGCCCCTGAATTCATGCAGTTTTCTCCTCTCCTGCTATCTGCATGTCACCTTTTTCAAAATACCCTGTACAAAGGACACAATGACAACAAGCTCTGGGCAGTAACCTATCATGCTCCAAACCAGTGGTTCTCAAATGTCTTCAATTTTGTGGTGGTTGTCTCATTAGTTATTGTTGACACCATATCAAGAGCAGTGGGGAGTGGGAGATCCTCAGCTATTGTTTGTGGTTTCTTGCGATTCTGTTACAGGAATCCAGACTAACTTTTTCCAGTCGTAGCACTGGTGCTACCAACTTTCTTCATTGGTTGTACCGACTAATGATCAACACCAAAACGTTCGTCTCAATGAGACCCACAAATCTCGTGCTGACACCCCTGACCTATCTCAAACAGGAAGTCCGCAATTTGCCTTTCAAAATAAAAAAATGAGCGAAAACTTCTTTTGGGAAAAAATTATCTTGTCTGACACCGTAACTTGTATCAACTTGAAACTCGCACAGGAGACAGAGAAGGCCTTGATGTACAAAAGTTCTGAAGGGATTTGACGTTTCTCAAACGGTTTCCGAATGGCGAGCCGTTAAAGTTGATGAGCTGTCGCAGCCTCGGCTCGTACTTTGTATGGGTGTGTATGGGAAATGCACAGACATGCTGTGACAGCAGCTGGTCATGTGACTCACTGACAGGCTAAGCAGAGAGAAAAATGGCTCCTTCGACTTCAAGCAGGTTTAACTTGAAGAACGGTCAGACGGGCATGAGGGTCCAACGTGGATCGAGGACCCGACCAACGCGACTTGCAGCTTTAATTTAATTTATTTGTTTATTTAGACAGGACAGTGTGTATTAATGTACATACAATCTCAGGTTGCAGTAACTACGCCGGATATAGCACAAGGCTGATTTCCATCCAGTGTCCCACACACATAAAAGAGAAACACATGTGGACACAAACGTCCAAAAGAGCAAAGAGTTAAAAAAAAAAAAAAAAGAAAGAAAAAAAATAACAATAATGATAATAATAAAATAAATAAAAACAACAACAATAAAACACAGACAGNATAACACAACATGCACTTTCAGGTTTACGTGATGATTTCTGGGAAGCAGTCGCCCTTTTATTAAATATAAGATAACAAGAGCGAGGCGTATGTGGGTGTTTCTATCTGCGTGTACACTGCACATAAAAGCAGCTACACAGCCGAGCTCACCCTCCATGACTGGTCGGAGGCAGACTGAGTGGTAAGTTTCTGTTACCTCAACATGTTAATCTATTGTTTTAGTATTTTTGAGCATCATAGCTGCATTTAAAGCAAATAGCAGCACTCTGTCATTTTTTGTTTGCAATTGATTGTAAATCATTATTTTTTGTAGCTGATCTCAGACAAGTTAAACAAAACACTCTTACTTTTGCTGAAGTTTGTCTATTGTTCTCTCGTCTCACATCATCAGTGCTAATGGGACATACAGTCATCCTCAAATGTATTCATATCCTTCCATTAAAGAAAAGGCAACATTCACATTAGTCAGTCAAATAAGTAGAAACTGAAAAAGTAATAATAAATAAAAAATTTGCTAAATTACGATAAGACATTGTTTTTGAATTGTAGTTGAAAAGAATAATTTAAAAAACAAAACAAAACTGTGAATTGAATTGTGAATTTATTCAGTCATCTTACAATACAAAAAATAGTAGGCAGCGATTTTAATGTGTTGCAGTGACATGTATTTACTTTCTACCAGGGAAGTGAATGTTGCCGGCGTGTGCACAGACTCTTTCAACACTTCAACACTATCAGCAGTTTGACTGTCCAACACAACAGACTGTAAGTCAATAAAATATTACACTTTACAAACTTGTTCTGCAAATGATCCACTGTGTTTTAATTCGACTAAAATAAAACCCTTTAATCTTCTGAATATGACTAATGCACTTTGCATCTAATTGCACATCCCTTCTTTGTAGCTGAATTGCTCTTGAAGTTTTTATTGCAGTGAGATGGAACTTATATGAAATGAAACTGTTAGTTGCTTGTCTGTGTGATGAAGTGTCACAAAGAAAAACGATGTTGAATTTAGATCAAATGTTATTAAAATTTCCGATGTGCATAAAAGTCTTCATCCATTACTTTGGTTTAAGTTGCTCAAACTTGTCATTGCACAGATATGGAACACAGATCAGAATAAAGAGTGAAAACAGAGTTATGGAAAGTCTTTGTTTATAGTTTTTCATTTTTTGAAAACTTCTCAGTCGTAGAGTGGTGGTGATGTCGCTTCCTTTCTGAGGGCATCCTCTGAACTGAGACCACACTTTAACACATGGTTGCCCACCACGTGCGCGCATAAGTGAAAGGAAGTGCTGAATGCGTGCTATGATGTAAATACTGCTTTGATGACCTGTTTAGGCATTGTTTAGATATACAGTCATCTTATTCTGTGTTTAATGCTATTTTCAGTGTTTCTAAATATGTTTTCATAGTTAATTAGGTACACATGACTGTAATAAGCCCTCCTTATGCTGTGTTCACACCAGACGCAAGTCAAGTCAGTTATTCGCGCGTATGACGTGATTCTAGACACGTGTATGAAGAGCAAGTTGAAAAATCTGAATTTTTGCGATCTGACACGCTGTGATGGCCAATCAGCGTTGAGATTCTCTGGGTCAACAACATGATTCATTAATTTTTTGCAACTACACTGTGATTACTGATTGATTTACTCACCCCAGGAGATACGCAGTTACATTACTGGCCAAGGCAGATCTCAGTGCTCAGCAGACGGGCTGTTCCTCTCCTCCAGTTTACACACAAGAATGCTACTCTTCAACTTAGCAAGCTAGTGAACTGAGTTGCTAGCTATCGCAATGCTCACGGGATAAACCTCCGCTGGCTCCTTGTCGCTGTGGTCAGCGTACTCCTGCTGGCGGCCGCTCGTCCGTGTTGTTGAATGTGGCACGGAAAAAACATCGCTCGATCTCAGCGAGTGCCTGTAGTTAGCATCCTGGAGGGTTATCCTGGTACCGATCCTCTCCAACAGCTGTGTGCCTCTCTGGGGGATCCCATGGATCCGGCGTCTGAATGGTGTCATTCATGCGAATGACTTGAATTCAGACACAAATCTTTACGCGCGAATGATGTGATTTATACGCGCGAATGAAGCGAGTAAACACAGCATAAGAGTGTGAAACTGGATTTCTGGGTGGTGTTGTCCACTAGAGGGAGCCAGAGACATTTAAACTCCTACTTGCTTTATTAACCCTTTACTTTCATGCTTATTTGTTTATTCTATTGCCTATTTGATTTCTTTGGACCGAATTAATACATTTCCAGTCAAATAATTCAATGTTTGTTATTGTATTATAGCTTTTGAAATATTTTTACAGTATTATTAATATTCTTTGTACTTTGTTTCTTTTGTAGACCACACACACACACACACACACACCATCCTAATCCATCCATTACTGTAACCCACTTGAGTATTAAAAGTTGCTTGGAAATTAATTCTCCGTGTCCATCTCTCTGACCGGAGCTCTGTCATTAGATACTATCAAATCAGCAACATGTCCCCAGAGTGTCCCACTCTACCACACAGAGCTTTACAATGACCTTAATAATGTCTGTCACATTTAAACTTACCAAATAAATAATGTAATGAGGAAAGGCTAAAGTTCTTCAAAGGTAAAATCTTCTGTGCATTTCTGTTGAATAAGTTACACAGTCCCTGTCTTTTCATAACATTATAAAAAGCAAACAGCAGAAGTCACCCTTTCTGATGATTCTAGGTTCTTTTCTCTGCAGCATTACATCCCACCTGTATGAAATGCAAAAACAAAATAATGGATTTGCTTTTCATTGCAAGTAGCTTACTGTTTGTGAAC
Source organism: Stegastes partitus (assembly GCF_000690725.1). NCBI lineage: Eukaryota > Metazoa > Chordata > Actinopteri > Pomacentridae > Stegastes > Stegastes partitus. The sequence goes on along the minus strand of NW_007578809.1, from coordinate 252,526 downwards.
ATTTGAGTGAATAAAACAAGAACCTTTATCTTTGTTAGGCAATAAGCACTTTTTTTCTCCTTCAAATTTCTACCTCATCCAGTGAAACAATATTTCTACTGCCGGAGAGATAAATGTAAAAACACAACCATTTCATAGGACAATATATGTTTTCCTTCACATGAAGGCGAATATATAACAATTTGCAGGTATTATCAAATCAAATGATGAAAGATCTGGATAGCAGTGCCTGTTCTAAAAAACTAGAAATAAAACAAATGTTTATCATGGAAGGCTAGTCCTTATAATAACCAAGATAAGAGCCTAATAGTAAAGGTTGTGAAATGGCCCTGAACATAGCCTTGGGGTCACTGGGTAACTGAAAGCATGGCTGTGTTTTTCCTTCTCAGGTGCTGTCTGCAGTCTCCTCTGGCTGTCAGCTCCAGCGGTGTAAATTTGCAGTTTACTGTAGACCATTAGTTTATTATAATTTACATGTCAGATTATTGGTAGAGGATAAAACTGTCAGTCCTGCCTGGTTAAATAATACATTTCTGCTGGCAGATTTTGACTGCAGCTCTGCTTCAAAGATCTATCTCCATCATCTGTACACCGCTTGATCCTCACTAGGGTCGCGGGGGGCTGGAGTCTATCCCAGCTGACTTTGGGTGAAGGCAGGAGACACCCTGGACAGGTCACCAGTCTATCACAGGGCTACACTCAGAGACAGACAAGCAAGCACATTCACATTCACACCTACAGACAATTTAGAATCACCAATTAACCTCAACATGTTTCTCGACTGTGTGGGAGGAAGCCGGAGAACCCGGAGAGAACCCACGCTGCACGGGNAAGAAAGAAAAAAAATAACAATAATGATAATAATAAAATAAATAAAAACAACAACAATAAAACACAGACAGTGGCGATAAGATTGAATCAGACTGGGTTGTACCCACCCTAAAGTGCTACTGTGTCTATAAAGTGCTTTTCAGGTCCTAAAGTGCATGTAATTAAAGTGCCTGATTTTGTCAATGTTCACACACTTGATTACTGATCAGCCATGTCTTACATTGTCTTTTAAAACTGATAAAGGTGGAGCTTTCTCTGACAGCTATAGGTAAGATATTCCAGTTTGTGCAACCTTTAATAGATGGTACATGCTGTGCAAAGGAGGGCTTTCTAAACTGTACTTCGCAGTCACCCCTAGTGGCTGACCTTGTATTAGTGATACCACTTTTCTTTTTGATATAATCCCTCAGGGGCAGTGGGGCCATGCCATTCACAGACTTGTAGCTTAAGCACGCACTTTTAAACAATTTAAAATTCTCAAAGTTTAAAAATTGATATTTCTTTAGGACTGCACAATGGTGAAATGACTGAGGTTTTTTGTCCAGCACTTTGATGGCTTTTTTAGAAAGCTGTTCAATGGGTTTCAGAGCAGTGAAACTAGCAAACGACCAGGTTGTGAAGCAGTATTCGATGTGAGAAACAATCATGCAGTGGAGGTAAGATAGAGCAGATAGATAGCGACTATGACTCCTGTTAGCAGCTGTCCAACTTTGTGAGGAAGTTACTCACGTCGTGTGTCTTTGTATTTTCTGTGTTTTGAGGCACCAGTTTGTTTTCGTTTCCTTTGTTATGTGTGGATGTTGCTACTAGGTTTTGGCTAAAGAGTTTAGTTTTGTTTTGTTTGCTAGCTTCACAACTCTGATAGCCTTTGTTTGGTTTTTGTTTGGTTTGTTGATTTGTAGCAACATCCACCCTCTTTTGTATTGTCAAAGTTATGTCATGGTCATTTTACGTTACTGAGCAATAAATTGCTTTACCTGAACCATTTCCATCTGGTTTCTAGTTACATCCAGCCGACCCTAGAGGCTGGATGTAACACCCAACAGAAGAGCTGTGGTGTGTATATAGACTGCAAAGAATAATAACGGAGCATTAAACTGTGGATTCTATTTTCTGTTTTCTTTTGTTTCTTTATGCAGATTTATATCAGAGACCAGGGGCTCACCATCAAGATGGATGACCTTCTCTGAACACAACAAGTCATTGAAAATAACTCTCCTGGACCCAATTAAGTGTAACTGTAGCTTCATAGTTGTAATTGCCAACCGTCTCCATAATGTTGCAGCGATTACAGTCAAGTTATACAAAATTTAAGTCATACTTCGTAAAATCAAATGTTAACCAACAAACAGAGCCAGTCGAAACTTGTCTTGATTCAGCTCCTGTGAATTCACCACCAGATGATTGTATTTCTGAGGAAGTTGAGTGCAGTAAACGACTTGCTGATGCTGTTAAAGAAAGAAGCAAACTACTACCACAGGAAGGATCTCTCTCTGTTTACGAAACTCCCCTGAAAGAAGAACACATCAATATAAAAGGATGCAAGAGTTTTACTTTTGGGAAACAGTCCACTAAACCTAATCGCACAATAATGGTTCTTGGAGCCACTGGTGCTGGAAAGTCAACCCTCATTAACGGAATGATCAACTACATTCTTGGTGTCGAATGGAAGGACTCGTATCGTTTTAAATTAGTACATGAGGGTCAGTCAACATCCCAAGCTCACAGCCAAACATCTGAAGTCACAGCTTACAGGATCAACCACCAGGAGGGTTTCAAAATAGAGTACTCCCTGACTATTGTGGACACTCCAGGCTTTGGAGATACAAGAGGCATAGAAAGAGACAGGGAAATTGTAGAGCAGCTACGTAATCTCTTTCATGCTGACAATGGTGTCACAGAAATTGACGCTGTGTGTTTTGTAGTTCAGTCTGCTTTAGCACGACTCACACCATCACAGAAATATGTGTTTGATTCAATTCTCTCGATCTTTGGCAAAGATGTGGCAGAAAACATCAGGATTCTGGTGACATTTGCAGACGGCCAGCGGCCACCAGTTCTAGAGGCCATCAATGTCTCAGGTGTCCCATGTCCTAAAACAGATGGGCTGCCTGTTCACTTGAAATTCAATAATTCAGCGTTGTTTGCAGACAACAAAGCATCAGCAGCAAACAGCACAGCTGATGATGAAGATGATGAAGAAGATGATAGAGGATTTGATGAGATGTTTTGGAACATGGGAACAAAAAGCATGAAAAGGTTCTTTGCTGCTCTGAATCTCATCCAAACCAAAAGCTTGACTCTGACAAAGGAGGTCCTAAAAGAAAGACAGCAGCTTGAGAATTCAATTGAAGATTTGCAGAAGAAGGTTAAACTTGGGTTAGCCAAGCTTGAGGAGATAAATGAGACAACCGAAAAACTTCAAGATCATGAAGCAGAGATGAACAGAAATGAGAAGTTTGAGATTGAAATAACTGTCACAAAGCCCTTTCAAGAGGACATTTCTGGTAGTGGAAACTACATCACCAACTGTCAGCAGTGTCATTATACCTGTCACTATCCTTGTGGGATAGCAGATGATCGAGATAAAATTTACTGTGCTGCAATGTCAGATGGATACTGTACTTGTTGCCCAAATAAATGCCCATGGAATGTACATTTTAATCAAAAATATAAATGGGATTATAAGGAAGTTAAAGAAAAACAGACACTGCAACAGCTGAAAGAAAAGTACCTGAAAGCCAAAGGGCAAAAGGGGAATGTTCAGGGAGTGATTAAAGTACTGAGGGATGAATATGATCGTTTGCAGTTTGTGGTGGTAAAACTAATTGAGAGCTCTGCCAAGTGTCTGAACAGACTAAAAGAGATTGCACTGAAGCCCAATCCTCTCTCCACTCCAGACTACATTGACATGCTGATTGAAGGAGAGAAATCTGAAGGCAAAGCGGGCTGGAAGAAACGAGTTCAGTCCCTGATGACTGTGAGGGAAAGAGCAGAATTCATAGCTAAAGTAGAGAAAGGAGAGAGATTTCTCTAGAATTGACATACTCACTCCCAGCATTGTAATCAGGGCCAAACAAAGACTGATGGCAAGAAAGACAATCGTAAAAACATCAATGCCAAAACTAAAACTAATGCCAACAGAGACCAAGAAAAAAAGAATGACATCAGAAAACAAGATGAGACAAAGACTGATCCCAGCCGAGATCAAAACAAATTCACCACTATCGCTGATCAAGACGAGGCAACGACCAACGCAGACCAAGACGAGGCAACGACCAACTCAGACAAAGATGAGGCAAAGACCAACTCTGACCAAAACCAGGCAATGACCAACGCAGACCAAGACCAGGCAACGACCAACACTGACCAAGACCAGGCAACGACCAACACTGACCAAGACCAGGCAACGACCAACGCTGACCAAAACGAAGCAACAACCAACGCAGACCAAGACGAGGCAACGACCAACGCTGACCAAGACGAGGCAACAACCAACGCTGACCAAGACCAGGCAACGACCAACGCAGACCAAGACCAGGCAACGACCAATGCTGACCAAGACCAGGCAATGACCAACGCTGACCAAAACGAGGCAACAACCAACACTGACCAAGACCAGGCAACGACCAACGCAGACCAAGACCAGGCAACGACCAANGGGTCAGAATTTGGCATCAACAACATGAAAGCATGGATCCATCCTGCCTTGTATCAACGCTTCAGGCTGATGGTGGTGGTGTAATGGTGTGGGGGATATTTTCTTGGCACACTTTGAGCCCCTTAGTACCAACTGAGCATCGTGTCAACGCCACAGCCTACCTGAGTATTGTTGCTGACCATGTCCATCCCTTTATGACCACAGTGTACCCGTCTTCTGATGGATACTTCCAGCAGGATAACACGCCATATCATAAAGCGCAAATCATCTCAGACTGGTTTCTTGAACATGACAATGAGTTTACTGTAGTCCAATGGCTTCCACAGTCACCAGATCTCAATCCAATAGAGCACCTTTGGGATGTGGTGGAATGGGAGATTCGCATCATGGATGTGCAGCCGACAAATCTGCAGCAACTGCGTGTTGCTGTCATGTCAATATGGAGCAAAATCTCTGAGGTATGTGTCCAGTGCCTTGTTGAATCTATGCCACGAAGGATTAAGGCAGTTCTGAAAGCAAAAGGGGGTCCAACCCGGTACCAGCAAAGTGTACCTAATAAAGTGGCCGGTGAGTGTATGCTGCAGCTGCTGCTTTTACATTGTAGGGGGATGGTATGCCTATGAGTGCAAGGTACTGCTACCATTATCTGTGCATAGTGTGTGTGTGTGGCTGCATTCCTTCTATCTGACCTGACTTAACCTCCCTCAGTTCAGTTTCTCAAGGCCTGCTTAAATCCTTCTTTCCCCTTCTTCAGATCAGCACAACTCATACATTAATAGACATTAAATGATGCTCGTGTCAATAGTAAGCTTTCAGTGCTTTCACAAAATTAAATATCCCAACAGTACGTGTGTTCTCTGTATATTACACAGCAAGCATGTGTTAAACTAGTTTCTTTTTTAATGACACATTTACATAGTTTGACTGCCGATTTAGTCAAACAGCTGAATACCCTGTTGACTAATTCACTTTTCTAACTTCCTTGGACACAGTCTGGTCTTCTGGTAATCCACCAAGTTAATCAACACACTCGAGGCAAATTCTGGACTGAAAAAAAAAGAGGGAAGGAGAGTTCTGCAACAACATTGGACATCACAGAGGTTTCCATGAAGATGCCTGGTGCTCCGATGGATTCATACAAGAATTAGGAGGTATGTGGAAGTCAACCCCAAGTTATTGACATGTCTAGAATAAAGCAGAGTTTTTCTTCATGTTTTCTAATCGTTTGTCCTGATGAATCAACCGGGACGTCCATTATAGTGCTGAAATCCTCCTGCAGTAAAATCTGGTGTTGCTGGTGTGAGAAATGAACTTGGCAATTTTTTTTTTTCTTTTTTCTTTCTATGCCCCAACAGAAGAGCTGTGGTGTGATTATAGACCACAATAAATAAATAAATAAATAAATAAATAACAGAGCATTAAACTGTGGATTCTATTTTCTGTTTTCTTATATTTCTATATGCAGATTTAGATCAGGGACCCGAGGCTCGCCATCAAGATGGATGATCTTCTCTGAACACGAGTCTTCAGTTTGTCTTGTCATTGAAAATAACTCTCCTGGACCCAATCAAGTATAACTGTAGTTTCATAGTTGTAATTGCCAACCGTCTCCATAATGTTGAGTCGATTTCTGCCATGTTATACAAAAGTTAAGTCAGACGTCGTACAATCAAATCAAAACAAACAAACAGAGACAGTCGAGACTTTTCTTGATTCAGAGGTTGAGTGCAGTAAACGACTTGCTGATGCTGTTAAAGCAACATGCAAACAACAACCGCAGGAAGGATCTCTCTCTGTTTACAAAATTCCCCTGAAAGAAGAACACATCAATATAAAAGGATGCAAGAGTTTTACTTTTGGGGAACAGTCCACTAAACCTAATCGCACAATAATGGTTCTTGGAGCCACTGGTGCTGGAAAGTCAACCCTCATTAACGGAATGATCAACTACATTCTTGGCGTTGAATGGAAGGACTCGTATCGTTTTAAATTAATAGATGAGGGTCAGTCAACATCCCAAGCTCATAGCCAAACGTCAGAAGTCACAGCTTACAAAATAAACCACCAGGAGGGTTTCAAAATAGAGTACTCCCTGACTATTGTGGACACTCCAGGCTTTGGAGATACAAGAGGCATAGACAGAGACAGGGAAATTGTAGAGCAGCTACGTAATCTCTTTCATGCTGACAATGGTGTCACAGAAATTGACGCTGTGTGTTTTGTAGTTCCATCTGCTTTAGCACGACTCACACCATCACAGAAATATGTGTTTGATTCAGTTCTCTCGATCTTTGGCAAAGATGTGGCAGAAAACATCAGGATTCTGGTGACATTTGCAGACGGCCAGCGGCCACCAGTTCTAGAGGCCATCAATGTCTCAGGTGTCCCATGTCCTAAAACAGACAAAGGGCTGCCAGTTCACTTTAAATTCAATAATTCAGCGTTGTTTGCAGACAACAAAGCATCAGCGGCAAACAGCACAGCTGATGATGAAGATGATGAAGGTGATGGAGGATTTGATGAGATGTTTTGGAACATGGGATCAACAAGCATGAAAAGGTTCTTTGCTGCTCTGAATCTCATCCAAACCAAAAGCTTGATTCTCACAAAGGAGGTCCTAAAAGAAAGACAGCAGCTTGAGAATTCAGTTGAACATTTGCAGAAGAAGGTTAAACTTGGGTTAGCCAAGCTTGAGGAGATAAACGAGACAACCAAAAAACTTCAAGATAATGAAGCAGAGATGAACAGAAGTGAGAAGTTTGAGATTGAAATAACTGTCACAAAGCCCTTTCAAGAGAACATTTCTGGTAGTGGAAACTACATCACCAACTGTCAGCAGTGTCATTATACCTGTCACTATCCTTGTTCGTATGCAGATGATCGAGATAAAATTCACTGTGCTGCAATGTCAAATGGATACTGTACTCGGTGCCCAGAGAAATGCCCATGGGATGTACATTTTAATCAGAAGTATAAATGGGATTATAAGGAAGTTAAAGAAAAACAGACACTGTACGATCTGAAAGAAAAGTACCAGAAAGCCAAAGGGAAAAAGATGACTGTTCAGGGAATGATTCAAGTACTGAAAAATGAATATGATCGTTTGCAGTCTGAGGTGGTAAAACTAATTGAGAGCTCTGCCAAGTGTCTGAACAGACTTAAAGAGATTGCACTGAAGCCCAATCCTCTCTCCACTCCAGACTACATTGACATGCTGATTGAAGGAGAGAAATCTGAAGCCAAACCGGGCTGGAAGAAACGAGTTCAGTCCCTGATGACTGTGAGGGAAAGAGNCTGACCAAGACCAGGCAACAACCAACGCTGACCAAAACGAGGCAACAACCAACACTGACCAAGACCAGGCAACGACCAACGCAGACCAAGACCCGGCAACGACCAACGCTGACCAAGACGAGGCAATGACAAACGCTGACCAAGACGAGGCAACGACCAACGCAGACCAAGACGAGGCAACGACCAACGCAAACCAAGAAAGAGCAGTATTAGTAGATAGTTAATGGAAATATACATCGTTAATCATTCACTCAGATTTGATGTTTTGGGTCTAACATACCTAAATTTTGTAACATGACTCTTTGTCTGCTGTAAATACCTCATTTTCTTCATAGTCTTTGTTTTAATATTTTATACTCAGAGGATGCTACAACAACATTTCACTGCTGTACCACCGTCTTTAACATGGCTTCCACAGTGACAATGAAGAATTATTCTATTCTATTGTTTTCTTCAATGTTTTACACTTTGTTTGGCTCTGAAGGCCAAGGTTCATGACTTTCAAGACAAGAATTATGTTCTTGCAAATGTATGACTCAGTGGCATGAAAAACAATAGCGTTCTAGTAATAGCTTCTCAGCTCCTCTTGTTGAACTTTGATCTTATGATTCTGCAATGACAGTGTCCATGAATTCATGCAGGAGTCTTGTCATGAGAAGATGTTCATTATAAATGAAGCCCTGGAGGTTAAACTATATAGAGTCCTCTGTTCAAAATGGCAAAACATAAAAATAAATCTGTAAAATTCACACTAGAGGTCACCAGGATTACGTCGTCACCAGAACCACATCACATGTGGTTGGATAAGCATGTCTTCCTTAACTTGACCAATAGATAAGCACATGGTTGATTATTTTGGATTGTTATGTATTGGTTTAGAAAAATACTCACAAAGTATTACTGGTCTGATAAACAGACGACTTCATCCTTGTTTGCTCAACATTTTTTCTGTAAAACAAAAAAGAATAAATTTTGTGAGACCAAAACGGATTCTTTCTCAATTTTTGTGGAAGCTGTTTGCTTGATTATAGAAAAACATGACACATAAATTCAAAAAGACCTTCAAGGTTTCTGTCCAACAATAACAGTTATGATAAAAAAAATCCTGTGTTGTGTGTTGTTTGCTNAACACCGTCTTTAACATGGCTTCCACAGTGACAATGAAGAACTATTCTATTCTATTGTTTTCTTCAGTGTTTTACACTTTGTTTGGCTCTAAAGGCAAAGCTTCATGACTTTCAAGAAGAGAATTATGTGCCTGCAAATGTATGACTCAGTGGCATGAAAGACAATAGCATACTACACTGCTCAAAAAAATTAAGGGAACACTTAATCAGCACAGTATAACATAAATTCAACTAAACTTCTGGGATATGGATCTGTCTAGTTAGGAAGTAAGTGAGTGTGAATCCCTCCCTCAGTGGGTTAATCATTTTGTTTTCCACTGTCCAAACAGACATGTTATAAATGAGCATCTTATTGTTTATACTCACATGTGGTTGGAAAAGCAGGTCTTACTTAACTTGACCAATAGATAAGCACATGATTGATTATTTTGGATTGTTATGTAATGGTTTAGAAAAAATACTCACAAAGTATTACTGGTCTGATAAACAGACGACTTCATCCTTGTTAGCTCAACATTTTTTCTGTAAAACAAAAAAGAATAAATTTTGTGAGACCAAAACGGATTCTTTCTCAATTTTTCTGGAAGCTGTTTGCTTGACTATAGAAAAAACATGACACATAAATTCAAAAAGACCTTCAAGGTTTCTGTCCAACAATAACAGTTATGATAAAAATCCTGTGTTGTGTGTTGTTTGCTGTGTGTTGGAGTCAGGCTGTCACATGTGTAACAGGCCCCATAGATGGAGTCTGTTTTCCACAGTAAATTGTCCTGTGAAAACCAGGAGAAAAGAGTGAGACGGATAACAAGTAGTGTTTTCTTTCCTCTCTTCTGAGAGTCTGAGACGCGGCTGCCAAGCACACCAGGCTGTCTTCAGGAAGGTTGATCCTCCCTAGTGGCTCATTCCTGGAACTACACCCAAAACAAGCTATGTACAAAAAACAAAGTTAAAAGTGCTCCTATTCACACATTTCTGCATAAAATTCATCCCATTATAACCAAAATTAATTACAAAAAATGTGATCACACATTTCTGTGTGTCACATATGTCCACATTTATGTTCTTATACTGTAGTTGTTGTGAAAATTTCAGAATTGCTTCATGGATTCTGTCTCACCTTACAGATGTAATGTAAAAATAAAATTGTATCTATCTTGTATCTACATGCATTAAGTGTCCCATGGAGCCATGACAGTGAATCAGTATGCATCATTAATGCACCTGTGCTTTTCCTACTGTAGCAAGCAGGGATTTCCCAATCAAGTTTTTGATGTTGTTGTTGTTGTTGTTGTTGTTTTTATCACAGACTGAAACAATTTAATATTTAATATTTTCCAACTCCATGTACCTGCATAATACATACTTTAAGTATTGTAGGTTAGCTGTAGTACCTGGATGTTCCACCAGGTGGAGCCTCTTGTTTAATACTGTAATTAGAAGAGGCGTCACTCAGACGACAGGCCGTTCATGTTGGCAAGCAGAGAGCATTGTGGAGTTTAGCTAGTAGAGGAGCACCATAACCAAGTCTTCTCTGACAAATCATGACCTCTGGCCAGAGCTCACATGGTGACTTGAGCTGTGATTAACTAGAATTGTGTTACAGTTTTCTCAGTGACTTTGGTACATTTCTCAAATCATCCTTGACATTTGCAGAACAGTAAGTGCATTTCTCAAAACAATTCGTATGAAACACCATGGATTGCCTACAAAAGGCAGTTACTTACTCAAAGTCCTTAGTTCATCTCTCAAAACTAAATATCTGTGTTAATGAACTTGTCAGTGCCATCAGAATGACAAGTCCTTGTGTCAGTGTGTGATAAGACAGTCACATTGCTTAGTCATGTTGTCAATGTAACAGTGTTCTCTGGAGGGATGTTCTGATGTAAACTAAAGTTTTAATGATAGTTATTGTAAATTGTGAGTTACACCTTAGTGTATGTGGGAGATTGATTGGAAGACTGGACAAGATTCACATTTAGGCTTTTACTGTTTGTACTGCAATTTATTGACAGACCATGTAACTGCGATACAGAAAGGAAAAGACAGCACTGCATAGCACAAAGAAAAAAACAAACGTAGAAATGGGAACTAGGACAGTCTCCTTAAGGAAAACTGTACATGCAGCACTGTAGGAATTACAATGCAGTCTTCCTCTATACTTACCAGTTGATGGTTCAGAAGATGCACCTTGGAGCTATTTCAGAGAACTGGTTGATCATTGGTTGATCTTTGTAATGCTATGCACATTTCCCTTCATTAGAGAAAGTCAAGATTCACCTGGGAGCAATTTACCAATTCAGGACAGATTTAGAAAAAAAAGTCTCATGGAAAATATGCTCGACATATTATGACAACTGGTTCAACCATTTTGCATGTAAAGACTAATGGAATGAACTGATGACTAAATGTTGTGGGGGTGAATCTATTCAACAGAGACCCATTATAATACATTTTGATCAACATGACATAAGCAATTGATAATGTAAGAAACAGCAGAGAATTGTACATAATCATTTGCATGGATGTATCAAAGCATTTAGAACTTGTTCAAAGAAATGAGAAACTGATTTTTTGATGTGCACAAGTGACACAATGATGTGAAGATTGAACAAGTAGTTTTGAGAATTTCAATTCTGATCTGAGAAATGTACCACAGCGACTGAGAAAAACGAATATATTTCAGTAACATCAGCTGCTTGGAAACCTGTCATGTGCCTGTAGTTTATCATAGTAAT
>NW_007578809.1:235717-239718 GCF_000690725.1 Stegastes partitus | reverse complement strand
TTAAATGACATATACTGTTACAAATAGTCACTGCAAAAGGAAAACAGTGTTATGATTGTTGGGTTAAGTGTAGATGCAACACAAGTTGGTTTTGGTTAGAAAAGCGTAGATACACTGACGTTGTTTTGGAGGACAAAGAACAGTATAAAACCAAGAATCTTAGCCTGCACAGTTTGTCTATAAATACATACAGTAAACACAGTAACACCCTCCAAGTCTGTCTTTTAGTTTATTGGAACAATCTCTTTCACAAAATCACACTGACAACAGTCTTTGAATTTTAATAGAAAATAGGCATAACAATGTACAAAATCTTCCTTCACAAACCAAGTTTGTTCAAGTCTTTCCTTGAACCTGAGCTAAAGTTTCCCTTCCATCCTGGATCTCAGCAGCCTGTTTCTGTTCCTCAGCAGTGTTCTGTTGACTCCCTGCAGATGTACATGCTCCACTTGAATGTTATCGACCTTCTATGTGTTTTTAAGATGTGGTGAGTTCACTCCCTCATCAGTTTCTTTTTGAAGGCTTCATCTTCAGTTTTACAATTTAGTTTCTGAGAGATTCCTACAAGCTTGACTCCCCATTGCACCATTTCACTATAGCTTAAGACCCCTGAGGTAAATTCTGCATGTAGCTGCTCAGTTTTGTGCTGTTTCTCATTTATTCATTATAGTCCTCTACTGTTTGTCAGCTCCATCATGCACCATAACTGTATCTCCCCCAGCCTCTAGTCTTCATTGTTTTCTTTTCTCCAGCCTTCAAGAACCATGTGACCTTCACTGTTTCCTCCCCTTATGACTGTAATTATTCCTGGATAGTTCATACGGTAGATCTATGCTTCTAGTCTCTCGGTCCATTTAAGTTGTTTTGATAAGCATCATTGTATTTGTTTTAAAAGTCTTTCTGTCCTATCTTATCTTCTATCCACTTGTCATCTGAGTCTAATTGCCAAAAAACGTAAAAATCTTCTAGCTCAGCATAATATTGTCGATGACGTCTTATTGATCCATGGACACGTTATTAACTTTGTGAATAAGGTTCAAGAATAAATGTGGTCATAGTTGAAGGATACTGACATTGATTTGCTGTAGGAAACAGCAAACAAACAGCAGAGTCAAGTTAAATTAAACTTTTTTTTTTTTGTTGTTTTTTTTTTGGACCCATTCATCAACCCTGACCTCCTCCCTCTGTAGGCTTCAACATCATCCAACTTCCTCCTTTGTTCCTGGCAGACAGTAGTCAGAATTCCTGCATCCACGACGGGGCTTTGTCACTTCAGTGTGAACATATTGTCATGTTTCACCTCCTTTAGACCACAAACTGTGGTCAGAGAGTCACACGTGGATGCTGAAATCTCGCCTGTGGTCGGATGTGATCCTCTGACGAAGCATAAGTGCATCTTGACGTTGTTTCCTTCAGTTTTTCGTCTTTTTGTTCAACCCGCAGGATTTGAATGTGGCACAAACTCCAAAAAACGTCAGTACTGTTGGTTGTCCAGATGTGCTGCGGATTCAGCATCTGTTTTTGATGCCCGTCGCTTGGAGTCGACGCTCAGCACCGCGGGGATTCGCTCACAAAGCTCGTCCTCCTGAGGGCTCATCAGGATTTTTATGTCCCAATTACCTTTCTGCAGAACAATAATAATTATATTTTAGCATAAAAAAATCTCATTTTGGTTAAAGAGCTTCTACATACAGTGTATTAACCATTACAGAAACATGGGAAATGATGTTGGTAATTACCAATGCTGTTCATTTAAAGCAACTGTGGCATAAACCTGACATTGGGTGAGGGTCTAATGAATTTGTTAAGCACTGCATATGCACACACAGCACGTTTCTCTGATTCTGATGTTTTATTTTTCACATGTCTTGGTGTCTGTATATCAGCCGGCACTGACCAGTGACTGTGGCAGCGGCTCTTTATGGAAATATGTTTGGCAGGCGTCCGGCCGGCAGTGAACGACGGACCAGAACACAGCAAACAGGAGACCGGCCATGACGATGACGGTGACGGTGACGGTGGTCGGCTTCTTCCAGGGAACAGCACCTGCAGGCGAGTCAAAACCTCGACGTTATCGGGACACAGGAGCTGAATCTGTGTAGAGCTTTAGAAATCATCAAATCTTTGGAAGCTGAGAGTCAAGAAAAAACAATAACGTAAAAGTAGGAGTGCTGTTTGAAAATGAGGAAATGTGGCATTTTACAAAATTAAAAACACGGACATTGAGGACATTTTTAAAATGTGGCATAATTTGGGGACATTTCAGGAAAGGGAGGACATTTATTGTTTAAAAATGTGTATATATTTAGAAAGTAAAAACATGGATTATTATATTTTTTAAATATAAAACTGAAGACTTTTGGAACACTAAAACATTTTGAATATTTTTTTTTTTAGAAGGGGGCATTTTAGGAAGTAAAAACAATATTTGTGATGATTTTTATATTTTGAAAGTTATGACATTTTTTAAGTGAATTTAGAAATGTTGAACATTTTGGAATTGTTCTTTAAAAATTAAGAAAACATGAGTTGAACCGAACAAGTTTTCTTAAATAATTAAAAAGACTAAGACAAAACATGAACATGAATATTTCCATGTGAGGACCTTTTCCAAATGTGACTCAATTTGGGGCATTTTAGGAATGTGAGGGCATTTATTGTTGAAAGTTATGTTCTGAAAGTAAAAAACATGGTTGTAAGAACGTTTATGATGTTTTTTTGTTTTTTTTGAAAGTTGTGACACTTTGAGTTCTGTTTTGAGTTTCAAGTTCAGAAAGTTGAGGACATTGTAGAAATTGGAATTATTGATAAAAAGTTAATAAGACATTTATGGACAGAATTGAGAAGTTTTTCTGTTTTTTTTTTGTTTTTTTTTAACTACATGAACACAACAATATTTTAATAAAACTAGTGAATGTATTCTTTGAAAGTTACGGCACATTAGGAAAGTAAAACACATGGAAGTGGGTCTCGACTCGATGTGCTCGTTTTTGTTTTTTTTGTTTTTTTTGTTGTTGTAGACAGTATCTGGCACCGGTTTATTTAATTAATTAATTAATAAATTAATTAATTAATAACATCTAGAAATTTAAGAAATGCATCCATTCAATATCCTCATCTGTTCCTGTGTTTGTGTGGTGTTTAAAACGATGTCAAGGGCAGTTTCTTGCAGCGTTGTTATGGCGACCAGCTGAGAATCTTGCCTATGTTGAAACGATCTGATAGCGAAGCTGGATCGGGCTGAACCTTGTAGTGTAAATGAGGGTTCTGTGTTCCTCCTGTACCTGTGATGGACACACAGCGGGCGTCGGTGCTGCTGCTGTGGAGCCCAGAGTCCAGGACGATCTGAGCTCTGAAGCAGTACATCGCTCCGACCTGCAGGGCGGCGATGTGCAGCACCGTCTGCTCAGCGGGCATCGAGAACACAGCAGCCTGAAGAAGACATGAAGCAGGTCAGTGTTGTCATACACTTTTATAGTGGTGTGATATGATGTAGTAAACAGAGAGAGGTTTGCAGGTTGAACTGCAGGAAATGCTTCCACAGAGCAGAGAGGCTGAGAGGAAATAAAACATGAAACATACTGGATCAGTTAGAAAAATGCAGCATGGCTCAAGAATGGAAAAGTCATTAACTGTAGGGCTGAACAATTAACAGAAATATTAAAGCTGGAATTAGGCAATATCCAAATCACATGTTTTTGCTTTAACCGTCTGAACCCCCAAATCCGTCAGGGAATATGAAAGGAATGTTTTCTTTTTTTTAAATGCTGAAATTAACTGTAAAAACTAAAAGAATAATCAGGTTTTTAACTTTCTGATGGTTCATTAACATAGCTGTGATGTGCAGTTCCATCAGCAAATACAACCAAACCTAAGCTTGTAATTATGATGTTTTATCAAAATCACATCCCATCCATCCATCCATTATCTATACACCGCTTAATCCTCACTAGGGTCGTGGGGGGCTGGAGTCTATCCCAGCTGACTTAGGGCGAAGGCAG
>NW_007578809.1:199162-235425 GCF_000690725.1 Stegastes partitus | reverse complement strand
CATAATTCAGTTTTCAGATGAACTGCAGGAAATTCAAACCTACTGGATCAATAAATAAATGCAGCATGGCTCAGAAACAGTGAACAGAGGAGCAAGTTGTTGAAGACACATTCAGCATGGTGAAACATCTTTCTATAGCTGATGAGCAGAGAAGGGAGAAAATGTCTGTAAAGGCTGGAAATGTGGAAATAGTTAAATATCTGTAGAATGTGGAGACTCAGTGTTGGTAACGTCTGTGGCCACTAAAATGTTTGACATTCTAGTTTTTGTTTTTTAAAAGGTGGGAAAAAAACAATCCAAGAGATTAAACTTTTTGTTCATTCTGTGTCACACTGACAGAAGACATTTCTGAGTTCTCTCTCCTTCTACATGGTTGTTCTGTTTCCATCGAGGTGCAGGACTTTGTATTGTAGTGAAAAAAAAAAAGAACCACAGTGAGGAAAAATATGACAGTAACAATAAAAAAGTCTAGAAACTGCTCAGAGTTTAATTAGCCTTGTTCCACTCAGTATTCAAATAAATAAATACTGTAAATAATGACTTGATTGTCTACAAACTAACTTAGAAAGGAAGAGATAAGAAAATATGGAAAATGAAAGAAGGATACAAGCAGGGAATATATGAAAACAACAAGCTGAAGCAATGGAGAGAGAGAACCAGTGGAGAGAGCATGGGAAAAAGTAAACATGAGAAAAAGAAGGAAAAAGGAAAAGGACAGAAATTAAAGTTGACCGAGGAGAGAAAAACTAAAGAAATGGAGACAGCAGGAAGGATGTGAAGGGAAGATAGACGGACAGAAGAGCATACATAGAGGAACAAAAGGCGGAACGAGGAGACATTAAACAAAAGTCAGAGGGGAACAAAGAAGCAACCTGTGTCTCGTCGTCTTTCTTCCACAACGTCACGCTGACGGCGGCCAAAGGAGGAAGCTTGTCGAAGGTCACCTGAAGGGTGTCGCCCGCCGTCGTCACCAGCATCTCCGGCACCGTCATCACCGCTGCACAACATTCACTTTTTAATTCTTTCTTTACAAAACACAACATGTTTCCTCTGTAGCAACAATTCAAGAACAAGATGTGAAGACTTCTCTGCACCGTCCTGCTTTTGTTGTCACTGTTAGTTTATTTAACTTTTTTTTTATTTAGGAGAGACTCTACAGGCAGAAACACTTTTTATTACTATTTTACTTTCATAAATTGCCTTATTTCAGACTAGCAAAGAGAAAACGTGGATTTATATATTTATTTTATTGCACATTGTCTGTTTGAGTCTGTAGATTTCAGTTATATTACATTTCTTTTAAGGCTGTTTTTCTCCCACTGAGATCAAAAACCTCCACTTTAGTTGCACCAAACTCTCCATTTTTCCAGTTCCTGTCTTTGTTTTGAAGGTTTCTACTGAGGGTCTACTGGGTTTGATATTATTCCATCATTCTGTTAGCAAAAATACTTTACCAGGTTAATTATTCTGTTAACGTTTGTCATGTTCTGGTAAGAAAATACTCAAATAAATTAATGATGCCAATAAAAAAAAATATATGTGGAATTTTCGGATACATTTTAAATACACTTACAGTTTTATTATTTTCTAAATTGTCAAGGTTAGTTCATATATCATTGACAGTCTGATTTATAGAGCATTTCATTCCTAAAAACATAGAGGATGTGATTTTTTTTCTACCTCTTGGCAGTATTTTCTGATTTATGGAGTGATGAAATGATAAAATCTCCTTTGGCTTTATTATGTCAACAGAATTAAACAAATATTTTGAGACTAGTTTTAACCTCAAAAAGTCATGCAAATGATTTATAGATCTATAATCTGCATTTGCATATTTAAAAATTAGAAGAAAAAAAAAGGTATTGGAAGAATTTTTAAGATTCTACTCAAGTTTACACCTGGTAAGTCAGACTACCCAAACCCTAACTAGTCTCACTGCTCACATCCTCAATTACCAACCAATGAGGTAGCACTTCCATGAATATGAAGTATGTAATCAACTGGGGAGGCTTCATGGTGATATCTACGAGTTAATCATTTTACTCTGTTCACCTCATTAGAAACCAGCTGTAGAGCTCAGGTCAGATAGTGATGGTGGAACCTTGTCACATATTCTGCTGATGTTAGAGCCTCCAAAGTTGGTGAAATGTCGACCAAAGACTGTATTTTAGTAGGAAAAATGGATCCATCCATATCTATACACTTACAGGAACTTTTTGGGGACACAGCACCACCCTTGTTGGAAGATTTTGCACTTTTTTTTTTTCATTTTCAAGGGTCAATAATTATTCACTACTGCCATTTTGGACAGTTTTAAGTTACATTGGATGGTTTTTATCCATTTTTTCGACAAATTCTTATTCATTTTGCACAGGTTCAAAGTCATTTTGGAGAAATTTTGAGAAATTCTGAACAGATTTCAGAAATATATGTAAAAAGTTGTCATACTTGCCCAATATCAAATTGTCCTGATGTTAGAGGCCTTAAAATTTGGTCAAATGTCGACCAAAGACTGTGTTTGTAGCAGGAAATATGCATGCATCCATATGTATACACTTACAGGAACAGTCAGTCATTTAGATCTGTTGGAAACTATTCAGTCTGTGTCCTCACCACATTTCATGGCTGTTCTATTTCTGGAGATATTCAACCCTTAAAATGGCTTCACAGGTAAAGATATTTTTTTTTAAGGAAAATTCTTAAAATTTTACAGAATTTAGTTTAAGGGCTCAGATAACAAATAAGTGAATTGGGAGCTAAATCTGCAGCAGCATATTCAACAATTTCCCTGAGGTTTACACCAAAGGGATCAATAAAGTTTTATTCTATTCTATTCTATTTCCTGACTGATCCACATGTGGTCCGTCAGGATGCTAAGGTCTTACTGTCTCTCCGGTTGAAGGGCTGGCTGAGGCGGGTCCAGGCTGAGAGCTGCGAGCCACACTGAGCTCTGACCTGCAGGTTGTAGTCGGAGTCGGACCCGAGGTCGAAGCTCAGGTCACAGTGAGTTTCAGGGATCTGCTGGCACTCGGCGGCGTCCACCCAGCTGCCGTTCCTGAGCAGCAGCTCGAACTCTCTGGGGGACGACATCAGACTGAAGGTCAGCTCAGCCACACCTCAGCTGTCTCACTTTATATGTTACACGTCACACGTCCACCATCCTGCTGCCATAAACACTCTCTAGAACACCAGATGTGGATCAATCCACAACAAAATAGTTCAAACAAAACTCATCGTGTTTGCTGGAAATTAAATGAGCCTTTTTAACCCTGTACATGCCAAGCACTAGTTTGTTTTTTTCTTGCTCCTAGTAAAGGTGAATATTTATTTTATAAAAATTTAAAAAAAAAAAAAAAACCTGGAATCAACACGTGCAACATTTTCCCAAGTGTCAACAGATGGTACTACTTTGGACAAACAACGTGTCTCCACATTCTACAGATATTTCATTATCTCCATGTTTCCAGCCTCTACAGACTTTTTTTCTCTACTCTGCTCATCAGCTATAGAAAGATGTTTCACCATGCTGAATGTGTCTTCAACAACTTGCTCCTCTGTTCACTGTTTCTGAGCCATGCTGCATTTATTAATTGATCCAGTAGGTTTGAGTTCTTCTCTGAACACTGCCTGCAGTTCACCAGAAAACTCTTTTTCTCACTTTTTTACAGAGTCTGGTAGAAACAGTTCATTTTTTGTGAATTTTTAAATGAGATATTTAGAATAAAGTGATTCTGGACTTCTTTTTGGTTACATTTCCCAATAGAACAACATGTCACGTATGATACATGAAATGACAACTGTAAAGTTCAAAATACAATGATTGCTACTACGGTTTCTGGCTCTGATAAATGGTGTTATTCTGACTTTGGCAGCAGGTTTTAGGGTGCACTGAGTGAAGAATAAAAGTACAGTCGTGACTTGTTAATCCGACCCTTAACAATCCGAAAACCTTGCTATCTGACAGGTTTTTAGGAAAAACGAACGGAACCCATCACAAATAGCCTTAACACGCCGACAGCCTTGGATTCTGACTCCGACATGACATTTTATGTCACAAATAAGGATAACGGCGTATTATCTGACTGAACAATCCGACAGATTTGTTTCCCTTTGATGTTAACCGACGGGCCCGTGCACAAGCACACCAGTCAGTTAGGCATGAAATCCAGTGTTGCGTGGTGTTCTAACAATACACTAGTCCCACTCATTGAGTGAGTTTGCCCAACTAATTAAGTTTGTTAGTGAACAACTCTACATGTGTGGAACACAGGAAGGATAGGTTTGGTGCTTTGAAGTTCTTTGAAGTATTAAACAATTTGACATGTTTTGACACCTGAACAATTGTATGAACCTATATACTGCTGCTGTATCGGGCTTATCAATCATAGAAACAAGTTGCTTCGATACTGCGCCAGACATCATACGTAAAATTGCATCTACCAAGTTTTCACCAGCGTTGAAGAAGTCACAGACCACGTCGTGCACTGTCATGGAGCGACCGATGTAGTTCATGACGAGTCTTTTATTATGTTTGATATAAATCATAACAGGGGGCACCAGGATCTTTCTGTGTGGAGTTTGCATGTTCTCCCCGTGCAGCATGAGTTCTCTCCAGGTTCTCTAGCTTCCTCCCACACAGTCCAAAAACATGTTGAGGTTAATTGGTGATTCTAAATTGTCCGTAGGTGTGAATGTGAGTGTGCTTGGTTGTCTGTCTCTAAGTGTAGCCCTGTGATAGACTGGTGACCTGTCCAGGGTGTCCCCTGTCTTCACCTTGAGTCAGCTGGGATAGACTCCAGCCCCCCGTGACCCTAGTGAGGATTAAGCGGTGTATAGATAATGGATAGATGGATCATAACAATGTCATATATGTAGATAGTTTATTATAACAACTATAAACAATGAATATTAACAACAAATGACCCATCAAGCATCAAGCCCTCCTTGTATCTCGACCTCCGTCTTGACAATCCGACAGCCTTGCTATCCGACTTAAAAGAAGGTTTTACACTTAGTGAGGTATTATCAAGTCCCGACTGTACCTAATTGCGAGATGTTTTTAAAGAATCTCGCAAGAAGGATTTGTTCCCAAGAAGAAAATGTAGAACATGAGATATACAGCCATGTATCATATAACAGAATCTCTGAATGTCAGTGTCCATCATTATGTTTCTTTGTGTATTTAGCACGCCACGCTATAACAAAACTCCTTTTCCTCTGTGTGATTGTGTAGATTCTTTTGTGTAGCAGAAACCCAATATGTTTTCATGAGGTGCAGTGTAAAGGAGCTCACAATCAGCACCCATAATGATCATAGTAATAATTATAAAGGAACAAACTTAGTTTTAAGAAGAAATGTAAACTGTTTTAATGGCCTGGTGAGAGTTGGGAAGCGCTAGTAAGGATCTTATAGAGGATCTGAAGCAAGCAATCACTAAACATAACATCTAGTCTGATGGACAAAAACCCCAATTTGGGTCTCATCAGACCAAAGAACCTTCTTCCACTTGACTTCAGAGTCTCACAAACGTCTTCTGGTGAAGATTTAATATGAGCTTTTTTCCAACCGTGTCTTTCTCTTTGTCCTATAAAGCTTTGACTGGTGAAGAACAGCAACAGTTGCTGAAGCTTGTAACTCCTTCAGAGGAGCCATAGGTGTCTTGGTGGCCTCCCTCACTGGTGTCTTTAGACTCGACTAAGATGTACACATGTGCCACATTCCTTTCATTTCTTGATGATGGATTTAACTGAACTCCAAGAGATATTCAGTGACTTTGGAATTTTCTTGGAACCATCCCCTGATGTTTTTCATTAATCTTTCCACAGAGTTTTTTTTGAGTGTTCTTCAGTCTATATGGCGTAGTTATATCCTGAAGTACTGATTCTCCAGTGAATGCTACTGAAATCTCAACAGAGCTGTAAAACGTGTTATAACACATGAAGTGCTGCGGTGCTGCTACAAATTATATCTCCAGACGTAAGGAAACATGTCTGTTTGATACAGACAGCAGCAAAAAAACTGCTTCCACTGATTGACAGCTGCTTCTCAGAACCAGAACTCTGCTTATTGCACTTTAATGAATTTTAAATGAAGTGTAATAATGAGTCAGTGTGCTGACAGGTGGAGCCGACCTGTTAGGTGACATTTATGTATTTAGTTCACTGTGTTAACTAAGACGGAGGCACCACCTAAACTCACTCTGCAGGTGTTGTTCAAACTCACATAACTTCACTTTAGACTCTGTGACTGTGAATTCTCAAAGACACCAAACATGTCAGGCTTATTTTTGAGTAAACACATATCAGAATCAGAATGAGAAACACTTTATTGATCCTTTAGGGGAAATTGCTTTCAGTTGCAGATGCTCCCAATCAAAGTCTTAAAGTACTAGGAAATATATAAAAATATAAAGTGAAGGTCAGGAATATTTTATTTTAACTCTTTCATTTGTTTAAGCCTTTAAGTAGTTTCTGGGCCTTTTTGCTCCTGTTTTTTCATCACTGTGGCTCATTTTTCACTGCAATATAAAGTCCTGCACCTCCATGGAAACAGAACAACCATGAAGCCACCGTGTCCAAGCTGCATCTGATATTAAAATATTAAAAAATACTCCTAAAAACCTCGAACTCTGCTCACCTAAACAGAGAAATGTTTTGAGAGAACCATCGTAATGTTCCTGAGAATTACCTGAGATTTTAATTTTGACCCTGTGACTGAACAAAGACACAGCTGCTGAGTAATTAATTCAACAGGTGTGTCTTTCATTTCTCTGTTCTCTGTTGTGACGTGATTCAATCGCTCAAACACCTGCAGCGTGTTTTTCTAACCACAATAAATTACAGGGACCAGCTGCATATTTCACATATTTACGAATTGTGCAGTGATGTCTTCATAGGACGCTGATGAAACTTGTTTTTACAGCTGCTGCATTTGTCAGAGCTGAAACACTGATTTCATTTGTCAAGCTGCTGAATAAATCAGCAAAATGTCTGATAATTTGTGAGTTAAACTTAAAGCGAGACAATACAGGTAATATATGCACCTTTTTCATGCATTTTTTTGGTCAGTTTTGGATTATTTTGCTTTTTTCAGGCTAATAAATGGAGAAAACTACACATTTTAGTGTTTCTGTTACTGTATTTATGCAAAGTCATGCTTGTTTATTGAGATGATACCTCACATTTGCAAATTTAAATTTTAAATTTCAGAAAATGTAATATAAAAACTTAATCATCTTCATGTAAGTATCAAGTGAGGAAGTTTCAGGGGGTTTCTGTTTGTTAAAACAGTGATTCATAATTATACCATTTTCAAATACTCACTGTGACTTTGAAGGATGTTTTCTGAACATGAGTTTTTTCTCCAACTTTCAACCTTCCAGTTTCTTTTCTGTCATTATTCTGAGAGGTTTCATGGAGCGGTTTGTTCAAATATTAATCACAACCTGAATTATAGAAAGTTTGATTCCATAAAACATGCTGAAAATGGCCTCTTTTTTATGGACAGCTTTTCTGGTTATTGGGCTGATAAAAAAGTGAACAAAATGAATTTTTATGCAGATTTTTTTTTTTTTTTTTTTTGAATCTGATTGTCAGATTTCTACTCTGGAAATTCATGCAAATTTTGACATTTTATTTACACAATTCCTCATTTGGGTACTTAAACTTATGTCAGGAATGAACTTGAGGAGGTTTTATGTTGATATTTGTTAGTTTTCCTGTTTCCTCTGTTCACCTGCACCTGTAAAACTCAATAATGTCGTCAGGTTTACTGTCTCCCTGCCTCTTCTGTTGAAGGGTTCTATATTATTCCAGTCTTAGAGTATTTTACCACCTACATTTTTCTATAAAGTTTTTTTTATCATGTTTACAAGATAAGGTTTAGTGACATAAACACATTTTTAGAGACTTTCCTTTATGTGATATCGTCTTTTTTGTTGCTTTTGTCTTTTCATTCGCTTTGACTTCTGTCTTTTGTCTCCTTTGCACTTTGTAGACTCTTGTTTCTAAAGGTGCTCTACAAATGAAGTTGTTAATATAGTTATTATTCTAACGTACCCCTGGTACTGGACGGAGTACAGGACGGTAGTGTTGCATGAAGCCTGCAGGGGGCGCCACCTCAGTGTGTGTCTCATGTCCACAGAATCCATGGAAACCTTTTTGGGAGCCGGCAGCATCCAAATATCTGCAGACACATCAAGATCTTATATGAAATCACATCAGATATCGGAATACAGACCAGATGTATTATCATTCAGACTCGCTGAGTCCTAAATAACATAAATACAGGCATATTAATAAAAGGCAAGAATAAAATGAACAATGAAATGAAAAAGTTAATAAGGTTTTTAAAAAATAGACAATAAAAATATTAATAATAAAAATATTTTTAAAAAATACAGAAATGGAGTTAAAACCAGAATGTGTGCCTCTGAGTTCATATCTGACCATAGAAATGATTCGACCATCATTCTTCCTCAAATGTATTCACACCCTTCCATTACAGAAAAGGCAAAATTCACAATAGTCACCCAAGTAACTAGAAACTGATAAAAAGTAATAATAAATAAAATAGAGATGCACGATATTAAAATTTCTGGTCGATACCGATATCCGATATTCAATTGTTGTTCATACGGAAAAATGAGTGTAAGTAAGCACTGTGAGAATGTAAAAACTGTTCAAAAGAAGCCCATACCAAATTAGACCACATAGTCTTCTTCATTACGTAACAAAAGTAAAACAAATTCAAACATATTTTAAAATATTTAGCGTTCAAGTCCAGGACCATTTAAGTGAAAACATCTGTGAAATAGCAGCAATATCAAATGTAGAGTCGAATCAAATCAAGTTTATTGTCATTTTGCTGCACATACAACAGACGTACAAACAAGATGAGAGAACGTTTCTTCAGGATCCAAAAACTAAAAGCAATTAAATAAAGAAGTGTTTGCTTATTAGGGTCAGCAGTTCAGCATTCTGACAGCTTGTGGCATAAAGGTGTTGATCAGTCTGGAGGTTCTTCCTTTAATGCTCCAGAAACGTTTGCCTGATGGCAGCAGTTCAAACGGTTTATGCAGAGGATGTGAGGAGTCCCTGGCAATGTTCAGTGTCCTGCTCCTGCAGCGGCTCTGGAAAAAGGTCAGAGCTAGATGTCTGTCTGTCTGCCCGGAACAATGTCGTCCCCTCCAGCTGTATGTCCGTCTGGGATGTTGTCATGGAGCCATGTTTCTGTTAAAGCAAACACACAGCAGTCCCTCCACTCTCTGTGGGTTCCTCTCAGCAAACGTAGCTCGTCCAGCTTGTTGTTGAGGGAGTGGACATTGGAGAGTAGGAGGACGGTCCTGCTGGTCTGGAGGGGTTAGCCTTTAGCCTAGAATGGATCCCAGCTCTCTTCCTCCTCCTTTGTTTACGTTCGTACCGTTTGTACTTCCTTCTCTCTCAGGTACCTGCTGGCGTAGTCTCCGATCGGACTCCGTGTTGGTGTAATATGTCCAAATCGCAACCGAGCACCGCAATTTTAGCGACGTTCTTTGTCCTGATGTTCAGCAAAGTCTCTCTACTGTAAGTTTTGCAGAATGAACGTCTGGGATAGACAATACACTCAAAGCTTTCACTCTCGCCGTCTCCTGAAGGGGCCACTACGTCTATGCGTGCCGCCATCTCTATGGAAATGAAGGCGCCAACATTAAACAATCGTCAGTTTTTCACATCGGCTGAATTGGCTCATCGGACCGATACCGATATGTGGGAAAAAACACAAATATTGGCCGATACCAATGTGGTCGCCAATACATCCTGCATCCTTAAAATAGTTATTTGCTAAATTATAATTTAGTGAAATAAGACATTACTTTTGAATTGTTTCCAAAAAAAAAAAAAAAAAAACAGACAAAACTTTCCCAGACAAATTAAAGCACTGTGCTGATGAGTCGTGCGCCAAAATCTAAATACCTGCCAACAGGGGCAGAAGTCTGACTGAGAGTTACAGAAAACACTTGATTGCAGTGATTGGCTCAAAGAGTTATTCAGCTAAATATGCTTGCCATCGTGCTTGTTTGCTTGCTTATTTTTTTGTTAAATATTTCTGTTGAACCACAATTCAAAATCAATGTCATGATTTTCATTTATTTATTATTCCTTCTGTCAATTTCAACTTATTTCGGTGACAGCTGTTTTTTTCCTTCCTTGATGGGAGGGTATGAATACATTTGAGGACGACTGTATCTCATCTACATGGAAATGAACACACTGCAGACTTCACTCTGGCTAATTAACACTGATAGAATAAACCTTATGAAATTTTTTTTTTTTTAAATCTAGTAATTTGTGAAGTAACTTGTAAATATAGCAGTTTTTTGTTTTTTGTTTTTTTTTTTTAAATCTGTCTTTATATCAAATACTCAGTGAGTTTTTGAATTGTCCCTAGGGTATAAATAAAGTTATTTGAATTGAATTGAAATAAATGTTTTGGTGGGAAAATACACTATTTCCCACTCTAAAATGTACCTTTTGTTATTTTCTACAGTTGAGAACAAAACTGAACATATTGTCAATATGAAATTTCACATCTGGCTTTAAGTAAACCCAAATATGTTTCATATTTCAGATAAACTTGATGACAGCTTTTCACATTGGTGTCAGTGTGTAAAGCAGAACTACAAAGAAACGCAAAATGACACAAATAGACACAAAACAGCTGCAAAGAGAAAAAAAAGAAGAAGAAAAAAAACAATGGCAAAGACACAACTCAAACCATTAATGGCTCAGTAACAGACTTGTGTAGAACTTGACAACAAGCTGTTGGAGATCCATTAATGTGAGTCAGGTGTGTTGTAGTACGGAAACGTCTAAAAGCTGCAGGATAGCAGCTCACAAGGACCTGGTTTACATGTATTTGTATCTGTTTTAAGATGTCAGACACAAACACACTGCAGCTCATTTTTTGATTCCTGATTTCTTTTGATGAGACTGTGGTGGCATCAGTGGTCTCTTATGCAGCAGTGTGCTGGGGAGGGGGGTGCTCTGAGCCAGCTCAGTCTGTGGCTGCCCCTTGGACTCCATTGAGGTGGTGGGAGAGAGGAAGGCACTGGCCAAACTGTCTGCCATCTTAGGAAACACCTCCCACCCTCTGCATCAGACTGTGAACTCCTTACGCAGTGCTTTCAGCGACAGATTGTTACACCCAAAGTGTAAGAAGGAACGTTTCCGCAGGTCCTTCATCCCAACAACAGTCAGACTTTACAACGCTGCACTATAGACTCCACTGGTACTGCTGCACTTTTTCTTTTTTTCCACCAACAAACACATTCCACTATGTGTAATAACCATTTCTAACTCATCTTTGTGTATATAGTTTTCTTTAAAAAAAAAAAAAAAACAAACATCTTCTGTACATAATGTTCTTTTCTCTTGCAATTTTTGCACCGTGTGTTTTCTGTTTTTCTGTTTCTGTTTCTTTCCTACATTTTGCACTGGGTGTTCCCAATTATTCTTGCACTGACTGTACACTTTTTTGGAGCTGTTGTAACAGTGAACTTTCCCCACTGTGGGATCAATAAAGTTATCTTTATCTTTATCTTTATCTTTATTGAGCTTGTCACCAGAAGCCATTTCTAAGAGCCTTAACGCAGATTTAAGGACTGAGACAAAGTGAACTGACCATTTGGGAAGTCCAGCAGGATCACCATCATCAGCTTACTCACAGTCCACCTCAGCGTCATGACCACAGGGTTCATCGCAGCAGAGAAAAACAGATCACGTCAACTCCTTCATGTCCGAATCCCTCCAGTCAGCTGCGTGTCAACCGATCCCCAGAATAAGATACGATCAGCAAAGAAAACCTGGATACGCTGAGAGAGTTTAGCACATTTCTGGGTGCATCACTCAGCTCATCCAAGAGACAAATAGAAGCTTTAAATCCACTGTGATGACGGTTGAAATCCCATCAAACTGCCTGTTTAAGGGTCACATCTCCTCTAAGTCTGACAGTGGCGTATTGGAAGTTGCTGTGCAAACACATAACTGGAGTTGTCTTTGTCTTTGTGAAGCCGGTGTGTCCGGATGCTAAGGCTCGATTCAGGGCAGCCGAGCCAGTCGGACTTGTTGTCAGTTCCCCCGAGGCGACAGCTGTCACAGGTAATTTACAGGTTGAGCAGAGCTGCTGCTAAGAGTTTAGCCTCTGTGTTTTTGTTGTGCATGAGCAAGAAAATGCTTTGCCCACAAGAAAAGTCATGGTCCTGGTTTCTTCTGCAGAATAACTCTAAGCTAAGTTAGTGTAAGTGCTCAAATGTGGGGTGTTGTGTGTGTGTGTGTGTGTGTGTGTGTGTGTGCGTGTGTGTGTGTAGGTGTGTGCGCGCGCGTGTGTGTGTGTTGTTGATAGATTCAGATATTTTGCCTCACTGACAGGCTGCTATGTGAGTGTGAACAGTTGACACCGCAACTGTGATTTCTACCAAAACTACTGCAAACAGATACAAAACAACAAAGACACACAAAACCACTGCAGAGACACAAAACAACAGCAACAAAGAGACACAAAATAACAACAAAGACACACAAAACCACTGCCGAGAGACACAAAGTAACAACAAAAACACACAAAACAATTGCAAAGAGACAGAACAAAAAAAAAACCACACAAAACCATTGCAGAAAGACACAAAACAACAACAACAAAGAGATGCAAAACCACTGCAGTTAGACACAAAATGACAGCAACGAGATGCCAAAAAATAATAATAATAATAATATGAACACACCAAACAATTGCAAAAAGACACAAAACGTTCTTCAAAGCTGAGAAAAAGCTGTGACTGACCGTAGAGACGCATGTTCCACTGTGGCCTTAAAATGCAGCTGAACTGATCTCAGGAGGAATAATTAGTTGATTTCATTTTATAAATGTTGTTGCTAAGTTCTGAAATTTGCTCAGTTGTTACAGCTGCAGCTCCAGAGGACCAAACTCAGTACATCAACATGTGCTAGTGATGAAAAACACACCCAAGACGTTACTTTAACAAGAAGTTATGACAAACAAAAAAATCAATTAAAAATAAACAAGAAAATAAATGGTAACGAAGGGTGAAAATAACAGCGAAAATCTGAAAGGTAATGATATTTTTCGGCTAATTTACATCAAGTGAAAATAGTTAAATTTATGGTCAAATGTTGTACAAGAAAAATAATGATTATTTTGAAAAATACATCGACTGGAGGATGAAATAGTTGAAATGAAATAGTACTTTTCAATTTTAATCTACACAATTTTTCTTTAAAATTACAGCAATTATTTGTAAAATTATGATGTTTTTAACTGATTTAAATGCAGTAAAAATAGTGTAAATTACAATCATATGTATACATATGTCACATGTATTTAAACAAACAAAAAAGCAAATCACCATTTATCAAAACACAGACTTCAACAGACTTTGTGGACATTCCTTTTACAGTTTTGGCCTGTTTGTTTGTTTGTTTGTTTTACAGTTAACATTTAAATTTATTTTTTTGCTGGGATTTTTGCTCAATATTATTTGCAATTTCATAAACAGGAAAACAAAATCTGTAAAATAACAATTAAACAATTATTTACCATTTTTAAAATCCTTACTCATTTTTGTTTTAAATAACAACAAATATCTGTAAAGTAATAATGTTTTACTGATTTAAATACAGTAAAAAATAGTGTAATTAATTGTCAAATGTTGTAAAAGAACAATTTATTATTTGTAAAAGTACAGATTTTTAATCTGTACATTATTTAATAGTTTCTTGGATGAAGCTGACTCACACTGAACACAAACGTTTATAATACGTCACGCTAATATCACGTTTTTATTACCCTGACAAACTCTGTTCAGTGGAGGGTATTGCAGAGAAGGTGTGCTCGATTTGCTTACCCTGTTGTCCAGGAACGATATTAAGATTTCGTGCACACATTACTTCGTGGCCACTATTTAGCTATAACGTGAGAACGAATTAGTATTTCGTTGGAACAAAGCAGTGTTTCGTGCGCACGAAATACTACTTCATGCACACGTTATAGCTATATTGTGGCCACGATTTAATTTTACTTTGACCATGTCATGTCTGGGGCTCCATCGTTCACACACTGGTGCAAAAAAAATAGAATGGAATAGAATAGAATAGAGTTTCTGCGTGGAGTTTCCATGTTCTCCCCGTGCAGCGTGGGTTCTCTCCGGGTTCTCCGGCTTCCTCCCACACAGTCCAAAAACATGTTGAGGTTAATTGGTGATTCTAAATTGTCTGTAGGTGTGAATGTGAGTGTGCTTGGTTGTCTGTCTCTAAGTGTGGCCCTGTGATAGACTGGTGACCTGTCCAGGGTGTCCCCTGCCTTCACCCTAAGTCAGCTGGGATAGACTCCAGCACCCCATGACCCTAGTGAGGATTAAGCGGTGTATAGATAATGGATGGATGGTGAATAGAATAGAATAGAACTTTATTGATCCCTTTGGTGCAAACTTCAGGGAAATTGTTGATTTTGTTTTTTGGATTATCTTTACGTTTTTGAACACATTACATTCACATTATCTAGTAAGGAGTAACTTAGGTTAACCCCTTTTCTTCATTTTTCTTATTTTCAAACCTATTTGCCTATATTTTCTTGACAACACAATTTGCTGACCAAAAACGTCCATCTGCATATGTAACTGATGATAGTTTGACACATTCAGTGTGTCAAGGATGTGCAGAAAAAAGAAATATGATGAGAGAATAACATTTCCTAAATATTTAACTTGCAAAAACAACAACAGTCAACAGCAATGATAGAAACATTAAAAAAACAGCACATTAAATTGGTTCAATTTTAAACTGAGTGTCCGACAGGTTTCTCAACAGCAAGAGACGTTTTCTGATAGTATTAGAACAAAGCAGATTATTGGGGCTTTTCTATTTAATGTAATCCATCTAATGTAATTTCGTAAAGGTTTCTGTTGAGTATTCTGACCCAGTTTAATAATCTTGTGCTGCTTCCCTGGATACTGAACAGAAAGAAGGTGAAGCGTCAGACTTTGGACTTTCATGATGATCAAACATTAACTGTCACCAACCATAAAACCATAAAAACTCAGATTAACCCACACAAGCTGCTTCTTGTTGTTTCACCCTGAAACCAACACATAGACGAGTACATTGACTTTTTTAAAAATTCCTTTTGTTCACAAAACTATCAGGCAGTGATGTTTAGAGTTTATTTTGGTGGTTAAATGAATGATTTCTAACGATGACAATGAGATGATTTCATTCTGAGACACTCTTCTTTATTTATTTGACCTTTATCGGAACATTTCTTTTACTTCTCCTCGGCTTCATTTAAGGAAACGTAAAAAGCGAACTTCAGTTTGTGGTTCAGTGTTTTGAAGAGTCTTAGTTCCCTCTGACGCAGATCATTTGGTTGAAACTTGTCATAGTTTCAAAGCAATAACTTCTTCTGGGTCATTTGATTTTAGTTTCTGTTTTAGCACCATAAACACTTCTTTTAGTTATCTGAAGAAAACTTTACTTGAATGGTATTATGTAATGATAATATGCAGCGTTAATACCAGTGTTCTCTATCAAGACGGTTATTTTCTGACCTGAACCTCTCTAAACATTCAGGTTAGGTTAAGGCTGCTACAGCTTGACTTCTCAGACTTCTTGCTTAATGTGGCAGCGAAGAAATACGTCAGCAGCACAGTTCTGTCCCGAACCGCTGACTTGCTTTGGACGCAACTACGTTGAAACTGCAAATCTCATTTCAGTGAGTCAAAACTCGATCATTTGACTGGTCAAAGCTTGATTCATTCATCTAAAAAGGACAGTGTAGATATGTGGTATTTGGAGGAATCAAAGATATCTTGAAGAATTCCGTCTGGTCAGAATCTGAAACCGGAATTATAACTAGTTATGAGAATCCTCAAGCACATGAATGGCAAAAGTGACGTAATTTGTTAGAAATGGATATCTGAAGTGTGTTTTAGATAGGAAGGACTGCATTACAGCCTCCCGTCCCGGTCCACACAAAGACCAGTGCACACGGTTGTCGAGGTTATCTGAGGTGTGGCTAAGGACTCAGTCATCATCATCATCATGATCAGTACCTGGTAGGTGGTGAGGGGGAACTACAGGGAGCGGCTCCACACTTTTATGACCCTTTCAGGGTGTAAAGTCCTGATGTTGAAGCCACAGACAGCACATTATCAAGAACCAACCAAAGGAGACAGAACAGAGCCTCCAACAACCCCAACCGAGGCTTCAACGTCCAGGACAAGGCCTTGAGACGTTGCCACTTTCTGAAGGTTTCTTTGTTTTTAGTCTCTTGGCAGCAGTCAGATTCTCTGTGGTTTCATTTTAAGACAGTTTTAGGAAACGCTGCAACCATGTCGACGGCTGTGGAAGCAACGGGGTTCATCATGTGCGTCATCAGCTTTCTGGTCACCGGAGCATCGCTGGTCAACGACTACTGGAAGATCTCCACCGCGTACGGCAGCCTCAACATCGCTTTGAGGCATTTTGAGAACTTGTGGCACTCTTGCACCGAGGACAACACCGGCATCGCCGAGTGTCGGGACTTCGAGTCTCTGCTCGCCCTCCCCGGTAAGATGAGTCCAAGTCCTCCATATGAATCTGTGGTTGTTGTGGGTTAATAGATACGCTGATCCAGTCTAACAGTAAATTTAATGTCAGCCTTTGTAAGTTTACAGACAAATTACGACTCTTTAGATGTTATACTTTAAAAGACTACTTTTTAAAAATAGTAAATGTTTGTAAGAAGCATGAAATGAGAGTTAATTGTCTTGTGAGGTGAGACAAAATGAAAATATTTTCGCTAAAGTTTGAATTTGCTGTTTGTCTAGAAAAGATTCATTAAATTTTCTGGTTTTGAAATGAAATGATCTGAAACATTTGTAAGGTTTGCTTTACTTTTCGTGAAACAAACACATTTAGGATCAGTTAAGTGGTTAAAAAGCAACAAGGTGAAGTTTGTCTTTTACATGACATTAGAAAGTTCGATAATCTGCGAGGATTGAACAGGGGCTGAACTTTTTGAAAGCTCATCAGATAAGTTTCCCAGAAAATAGGCCAGCGTGTCATGTAGCACCATTTCTGAATCCATTGTCCAAAGGTTGGTGGATTTCACAGTCACAAGTTTCCCGCCAAAATGAAATAAAGATCAGTTAAACTGTTTCAACATCTTTATTCTATATTTATAATAAACAGTTTATCACCAGACTGTTTTTTTACTCCTATAATCACCATATGAGATGATGTAAGATTCACCATATAAGATGATATAAGACCATCTTTTAGGCGCCATTTTGAGCTTCCTCCTCTGCTGGCAGCAAAATGGAGGGAAAATGGGAAACAGAAGCAGCCAGTTGTGTTGATTTTCCTTCACTTCAGTTCAACTTTAACATATTTTTACTGTGTTAAGGTTGAAAAATATCTCATTTTTTAGTCGTCTTGTGGTTTTGTTTGGTGGTAAAAACATTCTAATAGCTGTGGAAGATAAATTCATCTCTCCAACAGTTTTCCTTAAAATTAAGAAATATGTCACGTACTGTACATACACTGTAAAAACACTGTTTTCAATTGGAATTTAAAAAAACAACAATTTACTGTTATTTTACATATTTTCCTTGTTCTTTTAAACAACAGATAACATCTTGTAAAACCACACAAAAAAGTACAAATGTACTTTTTACCATAAGAAAACAAATCCAACATCTGTATTTTTACAAGTAGTAATTGCTTTATATATATATATATATTTTCACACTTTTGAATGTTTTGTTTTTTTGTTGTTGTTTTTTTTTTTTTTACAGAGTATAATATCTTTGGCTTAACATCAACGGTTACATCAGCTGGTCTTGTGGATCATTTTAGGCACATTTCCCCAAAACTCACCTGTTTTGGTACCTTTAGAAATGTCTGGATGAGTTTGTGAAGCCAGAACTGTGCTGGACAGACGGTTCACCCGTTTAAAGACAACATCAGAGTTAATTATTACACCTGGTCATGTTTCAATGTTCGTTGAGGCCAGACTCTTCATCCGTCATCACACTGTGTGGTTTCACTGTTCACTGTTCGTTCTGTTGAAACTCCCTAAAGCCCATAAAGAGGCGCGGCAGGTTTTTATGATCAGAGGTCAGTTTGTTAATATGTTACTGCACCAGCTGTAAAACACACACACAGCATTACCTACAAGTTCTTACTTTTATTAAAACAAATTAGATTTTTGACAAAGGAAAAGTTTTAAACGTGTTAATCAGTGAGTTTAGAGGTGCTACTTGGTGGATTTTTCCCTCCATGTTTCCAGCCTTTACGCGAAGCAAAACTGTAGCTATGAGACAGGAAGCGATCTGAGTAAGTCTCAGAGAAAGAAGCTTATTTCCCCCCAAATTACTCTTTTAACTGTACACTGTAAAATTCAATCCATACACAGCATGTGGAAATCTAAAATGTTTGAAAATAGCATTTGAATACTTTCACATTAAAAAACTGTGAGAATAATCACAATTACCTGTAAATGATAATATTTGTTTCAATAAAGTAAAATAATGTAATTTTATGGTCACATAGTGTAAATGAATAATGGCAAATGATATTGTTTGGAAATTGACATACAGAAAAAAAAAAGTATAATTTTTAGGTCAAATGTAGGTGTATAGATTTCTGATGTGGACATTTTTTAGGGTTTTTGGCAGGTTTTTTTCAGGGATAATGTCTAAATTAATACTTCTTTCTGTAATTTGACTGGTTATTATCTTTAACAAAACAGGGAAAATCTGTAAAACAATAATAAATAGTTGTTTTTTGTTTTTTGGGGGGGTTGTTTTTTTAAAAGTCAATTCAAAATTGATGTTTTTGCTGTTGTTTTTTTTTTTTTTTACCTAAAACAAACCCTCCACTTCAGCAGTATTGGCTCATTTTTCAATGCAATATAAAGTCCCGCACCTCTGTGGAAACACAACCACCAGGAAGAAGGAGAGAGAACTGTCTTGTGTCAGTGTGACACAGTTAGAATGACAGAAATCTTAAATCACAGCTGAGTCAGTCATGAAGAGTCAGTTGCACCAACAGTGCAAAAGTTTTTTGGTTTTTATAAAATCTGGTGCCAGCTGTTTATTTCGGGAAATGTTTGAATGAGACACGTAGAATGTAGATCTTGATGGTATATCACAATTTTAATCCTGTATTTGGGTAATTTTCCCAACAGAACAGTGCGTCACACATGATATGTTCAAGGGCTGTAGGTCGGTTGAAAATCTGATGATTCTTTCTGTTTTTGTAGTTCGTGGGTAACAAATTGTGGCATTTTAACATATTGGTTTTTGTTTGTTTTCAACGAAAACTAAGTTTAAACAAGTTTCTTCTTATGAACTCTTTTCACTGTTTTTTAAAATGATTATCCTCCCTGCAGCTCACGTTCAGGGCTGTCGCGCTCTCATGATCATCTCGCTGCTGCTCGGCCTCGCCTGCATGGTCGTGTCGCTGCTCGGACTCAAGTGCATCAAGATCGGTTCGTCCACCGACCAGTCCAAGGCCAAGATCGCCGTCACTGGAGGCATCCTGAGCATCCTCAGCGGTGAGTCGATAAAAAAGACTCAGATTCAGGTTTCCTTTAGTGCTCACCACGACTCACAAATGGTGAAGTCTGGAGACTGTTGTTGCCAGAAAATTAGAAAAATCACAAAAAATGTAACAAAAATAATCATGATTATATACATACATATCGATTATATATAAAGAAACCTTCACTTTGTATTGTGCTCTTCTTTGCCATGTGTTTATTAAAAAGAAGTTGATGCAAAAATGAATTTAAAACATCAGATATTGCCTTCAAGCACCTCTTTCTATTGATGTGCAGCAACCAGAGATGTTTAAGTGCATATATGTCGGTGTGAGGTTACATCAGTATCCTGAGACGATCAAGGCATTTTTAACTGAAAGATATCAGCATGAACCTATGCCAGCTCCTATGTTTAGGTCCACTGTCACACAGATGATGTAAATTTGAGCATATATATATATATATAAATAACTGCAGTATTGTCAATCAAAAATGTATATGTATAATATAGTATAAGCTGCACTTGATACTTGTTTTGTGTGAAAATTCTTATTTTAATCCAGGTATTCATAAAAGCTCTGTCCAGACGTCATTAAGTGTCATGGAATTGTTTGTCATAGTGACCCTTTACCAGCTGAACTACCAAAATACACGCATCCAACACAGAATTGCCTTAATCCTCTGGTTGCTCCAGTATTAAGCATTAAATGGTTCCATCTAGTGGCGCAGTCAGGTACTGCAGCTCTGTGTCAAAGTCAATATTATTGACTCAGATTAAATCAGGGGCGGAAAAGTTTGGTCGGGACATCCAGAACTGAAACACACTTACATCTAACAGAAAACAGAGCCAGGAATGTAGGAGTATTCAGTTACAGACACATCGCTACGGGTCACGGCCAAAGAAAAAGAAAACACACACACACACACACACACACACACACACACACACACACACACACAAAGGTTTGTAACTCAGACAGCTCCGTGTTAACGCATGTTTTGTGCATTTGCAGGTCTGTGCCCCCTGATAGCTTGTTCTTGGTATGCATTCCGAGTGGTTCAAGAATTCAATGACCCATTCTACGGTGGAGAAAAGTGAGTCGAGCCACACCGTCTGATCTAATTCAAACATGAATGTTCTCCCTGTGCAGTGTGGGTTCTCTCCGGGTTCTCCGGCTTCCTCCCACACAGTCCAAAAACATGTTGAGGTTAATTGGTGATTCTAAATTGTCCGTAGGTGTGAATGTGAGTGTGCTTGGTTGTCTGTCTCTAAGTGTAGCCCTGTGATAGACTGGTGACCTGTCCAGGGTGTCTCCTGCCTTCTCCCTAAGTCAGTTGGGATAGACTCCAGCCCCCCATGACCCCAGTGAGGATTAAGTGGTGTAGAGATAATAGATGATGGATGGATGATCCTGACAGTTCACTTTGCAGTTTTTGGTGCAGTAAACTAATATAAAAAGGCTTCATTTTAAAACATTTTTAAGATGTTAGATTTCAATGATGATAAATTACATTAAAACATCTGAAAATTTCTTTGATCAATTTGCGAAGCATTTAAAGATTTCACCTCCTGTTATTTGTCATTTTAGACTCATTGTGCCTATAGGCAGAGGTAACAAATATGTTAAATTAGAAGAGCTGCTTTGTTTTTGTGTACAATAAAATATCTTCTACACCTTTTAATATTTTTTACTACAACTGATTTTTCTGCGAACATTAAAGGAAGCTTTGAGGACACTTTAACATTTTTTTGCACCACCGAAACATCATTTTTTAATCAAAGCAACAAGAAAATTGTTTTCATTTCTCAATTTAAGCCAGTGAATTGTCTTCAATTAGTTTTTTTGTGCATTTAAAGGCGACTGACAAATACATTTGAAAAATTTATGTTTAACATGTAATGATAGAAGTGTCTTGTTCAGTTTTTTGTTCCTGTGATGTTTACATTTGAGTTTATTAGGGGTTAAATGGAGGGCTGCAACTGTGTTAGTGTAGCCACTCAGGTTGTGTTACAGAGCTGTGCTTGTGTGTTTGTAGGTTCGAACTGGGTACTGGTCTGTACATTGGATGGGCTGGAGCCGCGCTGGCCATACTGGGAGGAGCTTTTCTCTGCAGTGCGTGTAAGAGAGCGTCACCCGGTGGCAAGAGAGGGTAAATACAGACACTCCTCAACTTTTCATTGTGTTTTAACCCCCTTATATAGAGTAGAATAGAACAGAACTTTATTGATCCCCTTGGTGGAAACCTCAGGGAAATTGCTGAAATGTATATTATATATATATATATATATATATATATATATATATATATATATATATATAATATAAATTAATTTAAATAAAAACGAACAAACAAAAATTCTCGTCACCATCTGCTTTTGAGTCTACCTAGCAAGCCGTTTAAGCATTTAGCAGCTATGGATGTCTATAATTCAATTCCTTGTAGTCAAAAACAACATTTCAGATCTCCACAATAACATTGTTACTTGACCAAAGCATGTCATTTTGACCATTCATGTGTTTCTCGTCACTTGCAGTTCAACTGCTAAAATCTGAAACTGAATTCTGACGAGTTGTAATTTCAGTTTCAGATTTCTGCAGTTTAATTCGGACTCACCATAATCCTAGTTGAAGATACATTTTTCTCCCCTCAAGTCAGCATATCTAAATTGTCTTTTTTTTTTTTAGAGACCCTTGTATTAGGTTTGAACTGCTCTGAATGATTTTGTAGATATCCTCAAACTGGAATTCTGCCTTGTCAGAATTGAAATACAGATATCTAGAATTCAAACTTTTTTTTCTTTTTTTTTTTTTTTTAGATTGAAGTAAAACATACAATGAAAGACGTTCCAGCCTACACTAGCATGTCTTTTCCATCAGTCAGTCAGTCACTCTACTGTCAGGCTCTTAAAGCTACAGACTAAATATAAATGATGGACGAGTTTGAAAACTGAAGCCTTAAAAACCTGCATTCTTTCAAACAGCCAGCAGGGGGCGACTCCTGGGGCTGCAAAAAGAAGTCAGGTTGTATAGAAATTTATGAGCAAATGACCCGACTTCTCCCTTGATATATTACCTCAGTGAATATTTGCCAAATGAGTTAATGGTCTCAATTGCTAGTTTCAAGTCTCCTTCAACACAGTGCAATGTTTATTTAGTAAATTATGGTCTAATTTGAAAGAGCATAGATGATGAAGCAGAGGATTATTTAGGTGGCAGTCAAATCTGCTTTCAACAAACCAAGTAACAAATGTATAGTCTGTGTTTAAAGCTCAGAATCATTTAGCAATTTCCACTCAGTCTCTTTGAGCTGTAATTCCCAGCCGTTTTTTTCTGCAGCGATGCATGCCGTATGCTCATTTTAACCCATTTCCTCGTCAACCACGTTATCAGACAATCGATTATTGGTTGAAACGAATGAACTACAGCACACATTTTTTTCCACATGCTAATTAGAAAAATGCTTTTTAACAACTAACACTTCATAAAGTTAGAAGTCAGAAGAAGAAATAAACGAAAGGTTACTGAATTGTGTATCAAAACAGCAAAAAACAGCGACTCCATTTAAAGTTACTTTTCAGTGTCTTCTCTTAGCTACATGCTGAAAATCTCAATTTTTTTGAGGATTTTGTGGTCAGAAATGATGATGTCACTTGGTTAACCTTTAATTAGCTTATAATGATGCTGTTTTTGGTTGTTGTTCTTTGATTTGGTCTGATTTTAGTGTCCTGCTGCTTTCAGAAGGGTGACTCTCATGACTTTATCCTCGCGTCCGTCAGTCTCACTTTGTCTTTTCTTGTTTTGCAGTGGCTACTATGGAGGCGAACCAAAGAAAGTCTACAAGGCAGCCACTACAGAGTCAGACGCCAGAGCTTACGTCTAAACTCACACATCTGCACTGTCGTCATCAGAATGTTTTACAGACTCGCTTTTCTTTTTTTGGAGGCTCAAACTCTGACTTCGTCTTGATTTACCACAACTGTAATGTTAAGATAAACACCCTTTTCTGCATCCTCAGACTGCTGTCTTAGACGAAGTCTGGGCCTGACACCGTTTTTCTGTCATTTGTCTTATTTGTTTTTGAAGAGTTTGAGGTGAAATCTGAAATCCTACGAATCTATCAGGTAGATTGCTGTTAATGATTGTTTTAATCCTGTTTGGAGTTTATTTTTACCTGAATAAAGTTTGTATTACAAAATAAAACGAGCTGTTATGGTTGTTTTTTTTTTTTTTTACAGCATCCACGTTGTGATGCTCAAATTAAATGTAAGTGTTGTAATAATTGTGCTCATGAATTGTTATTATTGAACAAAACAATGATGCAAACCTTGGATAAGATACAATACACCATATACAGAATACGTACAGTACTATATTCATAGCAAAGCCTAAAATCCATCCAGTCACTTTGCAGCTCTTTTTGTGAGTCACCTTGTTGTTGTTGTCGGTCTCTCAGGTCTTTATAGATGTGTTGTTTTTTTTGTTTTGTTTTGTGTTTTGGTTTTTTGGTGATCATTTTGTGTCTCTTGGTGTTTTAAAATAAAAATGCAAGTCTTAAAGACCCAACCTTCGTTTCCTGTGTTGCCTTTTTAAATATGTTTGTCCCTTCTTTGGGCCGTGACACTTGGTGCCTTTTTGCACCTCTTTTTAAGTCATTTTCAACTTCTGTATGATCATTTTTAACCTTTGAATACTAAATGTTTGTCTTTTTTGCCTAATGTGAGTCTCTTTATAGTTAAATCTGAACTCACTATGCATGTCTGGGGTAAGCTTGAGTCTAGCTGTGAACATTTTGAGTGTTTTTGGGCTTGTTTTGTGTTTTCTCGTAGCCATTGTGATTCTATTTGTGGTTACTTTGTGTCTATTCATGGTCGTATTTCACCATTTTTCGGTCATGCAGATTTTTCCATCACTATTTTTTTTTTTTTGTCCCTTTGAGCTTCTTTCAGGCTCGTTGTCCCTTTGGCAATTATGAGTCAATTTGTGGTTGTTTTGAGTCTGTGCAAGTGTTGCATCTCTTTATGTTAATTTTGTGTCTTTTTCGATCAAGTTTTGTCTCTTTGTAGTCATTGTGAGCTTTTTGTGGTTGCTTTTCATCTGTACTTGAGCGCCTCTGGTCATTTTGAGTCTGTTTGTGGTCATTTTGCACCATTTTTTGGTCATTGCTAACTGTTTCAGGCTTGTTTTATGTCTCTTCTTAGCCATTTTGAGTCTCTTTGTGGTTATTTTGTGTCTATTTGTGGTCATTTTTCACCTCTTTCTTTTGCATCACTTTTTTGCCATTTTGAACTTTTCAGGCTCATTTTATGTCGGGTTTTTTTTTTGTTGCCACCATTAGTCCCTTTGTGTTCGTATTCAGTTTTTATGGTCAATACAGACCTTTTCTTTTGGTCATTTTGCGCCGCACTGTGGTCATATTGCATCACTTTTTAGTCATTTTGAGTTTCTTGTTGTGACCATTTCAATTTTTTTGTGTTCGTTTTGTGCCTACCTTTGGTATTTTTGAGCTTCTTTGTAAGTCTCTTTTTGGTTGTTTTGAATGTGCTTATGGTCCGTTTGTGGGAGGCCACTCTTGTTTGTTGGTGCACGTGAACACTGAGTGATTTCAGAGTGTGTGTGCTGCAACCTCCAGCCTGATAATGATGATTAATGCAGCGCAGGCAGTAATCCACCTGCTGACAGGCAGAACAGTGGATTAAAGCTCCACAGCATCACTGAGTCTATCTATAGACTCTGGATCAGACCTGCTGCTCAACCTTCAGCTGCCTCTGAACAAACTCTGCCTGTCAAAAGTCCAAACATGTCTTCACTGTTCTGCCTCTTCACACACAAAACATACCAGACATTATTCGTGGTTTGATATTATCCTGCAGTTCTGTGTTCGTAGTTTAGAGGTACTTCACTGGAGAATTTACAGTTTGGAAAATTATGAAAAATCCTGCTTTTATTAATCGTCCGGCAGCTGGAAAGTCATCATAAAAACAGAAGTAAGCAAAGAGTAGAATTTATTTCAGGAAAGTTTTGTTGCCATGTTTGAGTTTATTTGTGATTTTCTGTCATTTTGATTTTCTTTGATTTTCTTGTTTTTCTGTCACTTGGTTATTATGATTTTCTATTTTAAAAATAATAATTTCAAAATTGTGTCATATAAAAATGTGTGTCGTATTAGTTTTTTTTAAATGTTTAAGCTTCTACTTTATTTTATTTGTTGCATTTTTTTTTTCTTTGTGGTCGTTTTGTAAAATTTGTCCTGTTTCCTGTTTTTATTAATAGTTCTAAACTCTACACTCTTTTCTATTCTTTTCTTTTCTTTTCTTTTTTAACTCTTGATTTCTTGAATATTCGTCTTTGTTTTTCAGTGAAAAATTGTATTACATTCCACTGTTTAAATGGTGCGGCAGAAATACATTTCTTTAATATAAATATTTTCGTGCTGCTGCAGCAACAGGTGTGGAAACCTGATGGAAATCAGAAACCCAGGTGAAAGCCTGATGTGGGGATAAAGTGAGAGTTGAAGCTGAGTCTAATCTCACCCTGTTGTGCTGACGGAGGAGAACCGGCTTCAATCGGCTCAGTCGGCTGCTTCACGTGAAGTCTGTCTGTCTGGACGTCTGGATGTTGTGATGGATGAGAAGGTGGGAGGGTCAGAGTTCACAGCGGGGTCACCTGATTGGCTGACAGGGGCCGTGATGGACAGCAGCTGTTTCCATATAGAGCCTCAGTGAGCGTCGCCCGTCTCCTCCTCTGGTTCAACAACAGTCCGACTGCAGCTCAGGTGAGTGAGAAACACAACATTCTCACACATGGACGTCCTAAAATCTACCAAAACCTGCAAACACACCAGAATCTGGAAGCATGTACCAAAACTTACTGAAAGATGCTGTGCTGTGACTTGAAATGTTCACTTTGTTTTATGAAAATATGATTTCTGAGACTCAGTTTCACACAAAAGTAGAGAAATTCAAAATACAAATCATTTTTTGCTTGTAAAGCATGTCGTTTTGTAAAGCGTAAGTCAAACTAACAGCACTTTATTTGACTACTTTAGCAACGTTTGTCACTTTTCTTTTCAGGAAACGTGATTTCTGGGCATCAATAACAAACAGAAAATAGAAAAATGTGTCATTTAGACTGAAAAACTAAAGATTTATTCGTCATGTTGGGAGTTTTTTTGCATGGAGGTGTTTTGGAGACAAGAAAAAATAAATACCAGTTTTTGTCAGATGTGAGCGTCACAGTGATATCTAATTACGATTTTATTAATATTTTATGTACTTTTGAATTTAAAACCTGCAGGAAATTCTTGCTTTTTAATGCAGACCTGCTCATGTTGTTCTGGAGACTTTCCAGACGTTGCTGGTGTAGTTTTCAGAGAGTCGAGGTGAAGCAGTTTTTAAAAGGATTAAGAAGCTCAGCAGAGTTAAATCTGTTCAAACCTCTCGGTCATACTGACTCAGTTAACTCAGCAAGAAGAAGCTGTTTATCTCTGTCAACAACAAATACAAACAAAGTCCTCTGTGGTTTCTTCTTTAAATTAACCTTTATTTTACGAGCCATTTAGAATAAACTCTTGTTGTAATTTTGACCTTTCAGAAGATCTGATATTATAGACCTGAAATGAACAAATAATATTCAGTTTTTCTACTCTTCTGTGTCTCTTTTAAATTTCTTTGTGATGGTTTTGCTTCTCTTTGTGGTTATTTCTCATCTGTTTGTGTTGTCTACGCCTCTTGATGATCATTTTGTGTCTCTTCCTGGTCATTTTAAAGTTTTTGGGGTCTCTTTTTTTCGGTATTTTACCATCTTAAGTCTCTGAGTAGTTGTCACGAGTTTCTTTGTGGTTGTTTTGATTCTGTGGTCATTTTGTTGTTTGGTGTCTGTTTAGAGTCACTTTTAGAGTTTCTTTGAGATCGTTTTGCATCTGTTTGTGTGACTGTTGCACCTTTTTGTGATCTTTTTGTTTCTCTGCTTGATCATTTTGAGCTTTTGTGGTCATTGTGAGGTTCTTTGTGGTAATTTGGCATCTGGTCATTTTGACTTTCTT
This sequence comes from Stegastes partitus, assembly GCF_000690725.1. Classification (NCBI taxonomy): domain Eukaryota; kingdom Metazoa; phylum Chordata; class Actinopteri; family Pomacentridae; genus Stegastes; species Stegastes partitus. Next base: position 207,806 of record NW_007578809.1, on the reverse strand, counting down.
TATTATTGTTTACATGGCTTACTGTTCCTTTGGGGTTGTTTTTCATCTTCTTAGCTCATTCTACATTGATATTTGGGGCAGGTTGTTTTTCATCTTTTTGTGTTGTTTGCACCTCTTTGTGATCTTTTTGTTCTTCTATTTGGTCATTTTGAGTTTTTGCTCATATGAAACTGTAGAGTTAAACCCAACATGAAAACTGCATTTAAAAAGATGGCAGATTATATAAGTCAGTAGTGAAACTCCAAAAGAAATCCAGGTTTTTGTGAAGCCCCTCAATGAAGGGAAGAACGTTTGATCTGTCTATTGAATAAAGTGCAACATGAACACAGTGGTTATTTTAGAAGCACAGAGCAGCAAAAGCAGCTTTTTTCTTTTTGTTGCGCCGTAGTTTTCTGACTTTGGGTGTAGCTTCCAACTTTAAAAAAATATATAGCTGGTTATATATTGCACAGTAGTTTTCTGTTACTTGTCTTTATGGTGAGTTTGTCAGACGCTGTTATAAAATCAGGATTTTATTAGTACAGAGCAGCAGCTTAGTTACTGTGATTCATTAAATTACAGTAAATGTGAGCACAGAGAGCAGGAGAGCAGAAACTAAGCGCCTCCTTTCTTTTTAGGTGTTCGTGCTGCTGCCTTTGTTGTCCTTCTGTGATCGTTTGTTTTACTCCCAGATTTGTAACGCTCTGGGGTTTTGGAAACTTTAAAAAATTTAACCAATTTGGCTGCTGCTCCTGCTGTATTCTGAAATTGTACCACAGAGTGCCGCTGATCAATGACTGGAGCCAAAAATAACAACACCACTATGCTGTGATACTGAAGAAAACAGTGGTTATAAAGAGCTGAAATTGAAACCAAAGTGTAGAATACAAATATTGATTAATTTGACCCATTATTTTCTTAAAAAATTAATCAATTATTCAAATATTTGCAGTTGTTGTCAGTTGTTGCATTTCTCGTGTGTACACAGACACAAGGCTTGTGTACATTTTTATTTAACCTCGTGTAATACCAAAGTGTTGCGTTTGCTTTTTAATGTTATCTATTGTGTTTGTAGGTTAGTATTCAGTATTTGGATACAGCACTTGATGTTAAAATGTACTGTTTACTGTTATGGTTATTTATTGTTTCAGCACCATCTTTGTTTGGATTATGACTGACTCTGGATTATGAGAAAAGGGTTAAAAATCTAACCTATTTTCATCCAAGTTTGTGGATGACAGAACGACAGAAATTGTTGAAACGAGACCTTCTGGGGACAGTGGAGTCGTTTATTTGTTTATAAGAATAAACATGAGAGGCACAAACTCTTTCTGTCCTGTGGTGAAAATTGTACTGACTTGAGTTATTCATACTTTAGTTTTATCTAAACCTGAGGATACTTTAAGTTGTTTTTAAGATGTTTTGGAAGTTGTAGTTGAATGGAGACATTATTAGAAACAAAGCAAACCTTACTGTCAGGGAGACGCCTGATAAAGTACCAACCAGCAGAGACACTTGTGTTGGTAAAGCACAGAAATGTAGTGGATTCAACAGTAACTACAGTTAACACCCATGTGGTCCATGACAGGGTGAAAGTAACACTTTGTAGAGGCTGAAAAAAATATGTTTTTTTTTTTTTCTTGACAGTTTGAAGCGCACCGATCACACAGAATCAGATCTTTTGGTTTCTCCTTTGGGTCACTTTTTCATATGTGGTCATCAAGCCGATCTTTCAGTCACGTCCACAGACAGCAGCTGGAGCTCAACAGAAAAGACAACTAAAAATGTTGCTCTTTTCTCCTCGTATTCGTTATCGTCTGCTCCTGAATTTCTTTAGCTCCTGCTGCACAAACTGTAAACGCTGGTTTCACTGGTCTCTCTGTTCACTTGTGTACCAAAGAGTTCTGCATGTGATTTATTTGCTGTTGTTCTTTTGCGGATCAGTTCACACTGAAACCTGATGTTGAATGAATTAAAAAGAATTAAAAATGTGGACAGTCAAACTCAAAAATCAGAGCTGAGTAATAAACCTGACTGGAGCTCTTGATCTTGGCACTGTGAACACAGACGTTGTGTCTTCAGATGTCTTCGCTTTGTGTCACTTTCTTTTGTTGGTGTGTTCTCTATCAGTCTGTACAGCTGAAACATTTTTCACAACAAAATGTTTAATTTCAGTCAGTGTTAATAATTATTCATCATTCTTAGTTACCTTTAAAATAATCAGTTTTGATTCAAATTGAGCCACTTTAGCCTGTTTATTAAGTTTGTTAACACAACACTGAAAAACACACAAAAAGACAAATTTCCACCTATAAATAAGGATAAAGGATTGAACTCACCTTGAAGCACATTAATACATAAGGAAAAGGCTAAAGGAGCTCCATTATCAGCAGATATGATGGGCTGTGTATGACACAGGCAGGGAGCTGAGAGTTGCTTCACTAAGCTGGACTCAACGTTTTATTATGTGCCTCATGAAGGTTTGCATCTGATGCCTTTAAGTGAAACTATCAGTTTTCTTATTGCTGCTGATAAATAGTCAGTGTCGCTATCTGTTTATCATTCAGATTCAAGTCTACAATCAAAAAACCATCATCAGTGTCCGATAACATGAACTGTTTCATCTACATAACCACCTGCTGTGAGTTTTGAAAAGACCTAATTTCTCTTTTTTTCTTTTCCTTCTTCTCCTCTCAGGCACCACAGACCAACTGCCCTCAATCTGCAGCAACATGAGTCCAAAAAATGTTATTTTCAAGAAGATTTGCAAGGACAAGTCGGTAAGTGAAGCACAAAACCAGAAAAATTATCTCACTGTACCTTTACATACAGTTTCACTCGCTGTAGGAGCCCCAACACAACACTCTTTTTATTATTAATGGCTGGCCTCCCAGGTAGAAAAAATTACCTGGATTCAGGTAAATCTGACATTAGAACGCTTTACTTCACTTTTTTCTTTGGCGTTTTTGGGCCTCACACCTGTCTGAGCTGCTGCCCATGCATGTGAGGCCTTCAGGGAACATTAGTAAATTGTTACTTCGACTGACTGAAAGTGAAGCATTGAGGGGGAATAATTTGTTAAACTATCATTGCGTATGAACAAAGGTGACGCATAAAATGTGGTGCAGAATGTGGTTGCAGTTAAATGAAGTTCTAGAGTAACCAGTTTATAAAGGCGGTCTGGAGTCCAGGTGACGTCACATGAAGTGGATTTGAGTTCAGTTTTCCATCTCGCTGCATTTAATTCTGTGAAGTAGTTCAGCTGACTGATCCTCAGAAGGTCGACACAAAGTCAGCGTCTGCTGAACGGGGCCTGATTTTATTTATTTTCAGGTTGGAGTCTACATGGGGAAGAGGGACTTCGTCGACCGTGTTGACTCTGTGGATCCAGTCGGTGAGTTTTTGGATCAGCTGTAAAAAAAAAAATAACAACAACGAAAAAAACAAACGCACTCAGATTCTTTACTAAAAGTACCAATACAGCGATGAGACTATACTTCATAACTCCATGAAACAATTCCTACCTGAGCATTATTAACAGTGAAGCCTCAGTGTGTCAGCAGCAGTTTACTGTTGGAGCTGCTGCAGGTTTGAACTACGTTAGAGCTTCATCATTTATTTCTGTAAAGGGAAATAAGAAAAAAGACTTTCTCCTCTCTGAGGTGGATATTTAAGTCTTCAGGCAGACGTGTCACCTGAAGTAACCTCTGTGCCGATCCAAGGTTTTAGTGTCTCATTTTCTCTAACAATGTCTAATTTACTGCTGGATTAACTTTACTCTCCTTTTAGGTCCTGAACCTTTTTCTGATGTGGCTGATCTACACATTTATTCTAATCTTTGTCTTAGTTTACTGTTGAGTTTCATGAGCTGAAAGATGAAAATTAAAATGTGACTCTTGAATTGCTTCTGGCAAATGTCTTTGGCACACATCAATTAAATAATAGAAAAAAAAATGAATGAATCAACTCAGGCCCTGGAATGTATTTGTAATGTGAGGCTTCCTCAAAAACAAACTCAAATTGCACTTCAGAGGCACCTATTTGTGTCATAGGACTTATTTTAATTGTCCCGTTTAGTTAAAATGTAAAAACACTGTTTCCTGTCACTTCCATCACCTGAGAGGGCTTTGTGTGTGTTTTGTCCTCTAGATGGCGTCATCCTCATCGATCCTGAAGCTCTGCAGGGCAGAAAAGGTCAGTAACTGAACCGTCCAGACTCACGATTCAGTTCAGCTCAAGCTCAATGTTTATGCCTGTTTTATCCTTAAAAATCCAGTTTCACTTCCCGTTAAGACCTTTAAGATTGGAATGATTATTTTACTCCACAATTTGATATTACTTGGCTACACCAATGCCAAATTACAACAAGCCTTATGATTGGTTCATTATTTTAGATGTATTCAACCAAAACTCACTTAAATGAATGAGCCATTTAGCAGAAAATCACACAGAAGTCGTTTTTGATAATATATTGAACATTTAGAATCACTTTTGAAGAAAAAACACCAAATTTCTCTGATTCCAGCTTCACAGAAAAGAAAATATGTTTAGATTTACTACTGTTAGTTGGAAAAAACAAGACTTTTATTTTGTCAGTTTGTGATGGTCATTTTTACATTTTCTGACATTTTTTATACAGTTATTGGTGGATTAGTCAATAGTGAAAATAGTTGTCAGAGTGTTTTTTTCTAGGCTTATTTTGAAATTTTCATTAAAAACAAATGACAAATATTCAGTGAAATAACATCTACATTTGCAGTAGTTTGAAACACAAACTATACAAATGATGAATGCCTTTTCACACTCGATGTGCAGACAGAGAAACAGTTTAATCTTGGATTTAAAATGTAAAAAGAGTTGTTGTTGTTTTGTTTTTTTTAACTGAGTACATCTGCTCTGGCCAACAGTGTTCGTCACCTTGTCCTGCACCTTCCGCTACGGCAGAGACGACATGGATGTGATGGGAATCGCCTTCCGCAGGGAGCTTTACCTGTCCACCCGCCAGGTGTACCCGCCGCTGCAGGACCGCGAGAAGGGAATCCACACCAAGATCCAGGCCAGGCTGCTGCGCAAGCTGGGAAACAACGCCTACCCATTCTTCTTTGAGGTGAGGAATCGGACTAAAGGAAGCTGCTTTTATAATAATATTATTACACTGAGTAAGTGGAGTCTGCTCACCTTGTTCGCTTAAAAGGTCAACCTAAAAACTAGTATTTGCAGCATATGAAATCACTGTAACCTGGGTATTTTATATAAAAATGATGAGAACAAGCTGGATGCAGAGCAGCTGCACATACTCATCTGATTCCTGAAAATATCTCAGCTTATGATCCAACACAAGAACTGCTGAGGAATAAAACACTGACAAGTCAGCTGCTGTTTTTCGAGGATGGTGGTTTTTGAGCTGCGATACACAAACTACTGTTTGCAAAGTTTAAACTCCACTTTTTGAACAAAACACAGCCACACTTTAGATAGTTTGGAGTGGACTCTGAGTAAATGTTAAATAAGTTAAACTCCACAGTGTCCATCAGGTTGGACAGGTAGTCTGTTCCTCCCACTGCCAAAAATAATGGATTAATCCTGGAGGGCTGTTCATGTAGAGCTTTTTTTGCACATAGAAGTATCATAGGAGATTGATGAGAGGTTGATCACTTCTTGGATGCTACCTGCTAGAACATGTTATATAGAAAACGCTGTGTACAAATAGGGCTGCAAGATGGCTCTGTGGTTAGCACCATCACCTCACAGCTAGAAGATCCTGGTTAGGACGCCTGGGATCTTTCTGTGTGGAGTTTGCATGTTCTCCTCGTGCAGTGTGGGTTCTTCCTCCCACAGTCCGAAAACATGTTGAGGTTAATTGGTGATTGTGAGTGTGCTTGGTTGTCTGTCTCTAAGTGTGGCCCTGTGATAGACTGGTGACCTGTCCAGGGTGTTCCCTCCAGTCCCCCTGCAATCCTAGTGAGGATTAAGCGGTGTATAGATAATGAATGGATGGATGGATGGATGGATGGATGTATACAAATAGTTTAGTTCAGGATCAGGGACATGAGCTAAACTGGTTTCTGTTTATTTCTGGACAGAAATCCAGAAGGCTTTATACAGAGCTCAGCTTTGGACATTAAAATGACAGAATTAAACAGAATAATCCAAACTTTGCTTTGAAAATCCTGCAGTGGCTTGCGGGTGTTTTATTACAATGAACTGGAGCTCTGAATGCTGCTGCTGCATTAAGTGACGTAAACACTTTTTTGTCCTCTCAGTTTCCCGACAACTTGCCTTGCTCTGTGGCACTCCAACCAGCACCCCATGATGTCGGCAAGGTAAGATCCTGACAGAGTAAAGGAACTGAAGTAAAAACCTCACAGGATGGTGACGCCTCTTCTCTGTTCTTGTTCAGCAATGTGCTGTTGAGTTTGAGATTAAGGCGTTCAGCGCTGAGAGCCAGGACGCTAAAGTACGCAAGCGGTGAGTCTCAGCTGGTCTGTGTGAAATACAACTGAATCACATGCAGAATTTGTAAGTTTGCATTATTTCCACACTTGTTCTTGTGTCCAACAGGAGCACTGTGAAGCTGATGCTCAGGAAGGTACAGTACGCTCCAGAGGGCGAGGGAACTGCGCCCTGTGTTGAGACCACCAGGGACTTTGTCATGTCGGACAAACCGCTGCATGTCAAGGCCAGCCTGGACAAAGAGGTGGGTCACTTCATCCTAATCTTTAGTCTGAAAAAGTGAATGTTCTTGTTCTGGTCTGCATCAGGATGAAGGCAACCATCAGTCAGGATGGAGGAGTTTTTCAAAACCAGCTGCGACATCCAAAGTCTAAAATTTTAGATTCAGTTCAGATTCGTCACAGCTGCAGCACAATGCTTGTATAACTGGTTTAAACAGACTTTCATCTCAAATACCATTTAAAAAACAACAGTGCTTATGGTCATGTTATTTTAATCCAGATGTTTCAGATCTGCAGTCCAGGCTTCTAACATCTTGTCATAAACATCATTTAATTCATTTTTATCAATCATTTCTGTAATTTCATATTAACTAGATTTTTCTAAAATTCCTTAAGCTTTATTTTAGGGAAAGGAACTAAAGGCAACAAGCAGTGTTAACCTTCTGAACCCTGAACAGTTTATTTGGCATTTCTTGCTGTTGTGACATTCTTCTTTCCTGTGGCTCAGTTTTCACTACAATCTAAAGTCCTGAACCTCTGAAGAAACAGAATAACCATGAAGAAAGAGAGAGAACTCGGAAATATCTTCTGTGCAGAATGAAACAGTTCCAATGCCATAATTCATAAAAAGTTGGATTTCTTTGATAATTTGGCAAAGAAAAAAGAAAAAAGAAACTGGAATCAACATTTACAACATCTTCCAAGTGCTCACAGTTGTTACCAGCACCGGAGAAAAATGGTGGCTCCATATACTTGAAAATATTTAGCCGTATATTCACCTGTTTCCACCTGTTTTTCTCTCTGCTCATTAGCCGTAGAAAGATGTTTCACCATGCTGAATGTATCCTCCAACAACTTGCTGCTCTGTTCACTGTTTTTGATCCATGCTGCGTTTATTTTATTGATCCAGTAGGTTTGGTTTTCCTCTCCGCTCTGTGGAAACACTGCCTGCAGTTCAACCTGAAAACTCTTTGAATTTTAAGTCAGTCATGAAGAAAGATTTTTTTAGTTTTTACAAAATCTACACTTGTCATTTAAAAATTTGCCAAAACTGAAGTGATTTTGATCAAAGTTTAAGCTTAGATTTGGCCACAAGCCACGCTTGATACATTCAAGGACCATCGAAAACTTGAAAATTCAGCAGTTCTTACTCTTTTTACTGTTTCTAGCTTTGATAAATAGGGTGAATATGTTTTCAGAAAACCTACCGGAGAGTTGTGTGGCTCAAAGAATTAAATCTAGATATATTTAGACAGATTTCTCTGTTTTCAGATGTATTACCACGGTGAAACCATCATAGTTCACGTCAACATCACCAACAACTCCAACAAAAACATCAAGAACATCATCCTGTCTGGTAAACAAACACTTAAATGCTCATATAATTTATTGTGCGCCCAAGTGTTTGCCCTTAGTTGCATGGTAAGAAAATAAATAATAACCAGAAGTGGTGTAAGTTTATCCCAACTGATCTTTCTCCATGTCTCTTTCCCCCTCAGTTGACCAGGTCGCTACGGTGGTGTTGTACTCCAATGATGCCTACGTCAAATGTGTGGATATCGAGGATTCTGGGTAATAGACAGCAAACACTACATCAGACCTGCCACTGACGATTATTTTCACTGGTGATTTGTCTGTCCATTTCTTTTCCCTGATGTATTGGCGAGTTGTTTAATACAGTGTCAGAAAATAATGATAAGAGTGGATCAGTGTTCCTTAAAGCCCAAAATGGCAAATGTTTTTTCCACAACCCAAATATATTCAGTTTACTGTCACAGAGGAGGGAAGAAACAAGAAAATATTCAGATTTTTTTTCACACAAATTACTCAACAAGATTATCAATGGATAATCTTATCAAAAATAGTTAATGATTCATTTAATTGCTGACAACTGGTGACGGTTAATTGTTGTAGCTGTGCACCACATTACAAAATAATGAAGTGATTATAAGTAGATTGCAGAAACAAATTATCCATCCATCCATTATCTA